>NC_134485.1:331987874-332092874 GCF_040206685.1 Ascaphus truei | reverse complement strand
TTTCCTGCGACCTGCTGCTATCCTCTTGCAGTAGCCTGCCTTGGACTTCTGCGCTGAAGCGTTGGTTCTTCCCGACGCTGCCCTGCGGTGAACTTCGGCCAGCCTGCTGTCTCCTCCTGCTGAGATCGGCGTCATGGGCCGAGGCCGCTCCTCGCGCAGAAGCCGCTCACGCTCCTAAGCTGAAGCGGGGAACTCCTGACTTCCTGTTGCCGAACTCCTGCTTCATTAACGACGGTGCTGCCTTCTCCAATCCTGACCTGCGATGTACGACTATGAACTGCGCACTCCGGATCAGTCTGCGTGGACTAAGGTCGGTGATTATATAACCCCACCTCACCCCGCGGTCCGGTCCCGGTTTGTGGCGAGCATCGGCGTAACAGTATGCTCGGCCAACAAAAACCGGACCGCGCCGTGGCAGGGGTAGGCAATTTTCCAACTGAAGTTATGTCCCGGCTTGCGTACCAGTCCCACTGTGAAGGCCAGTATCTGTGTGAAATAATAGCCTTGATTGAAGACCTGTATACGTATGAAGGTTTAACCCCTTTGCAAAGACAATGCCGTTGTGATCTCTTTCTTAAGGCTTGCTGCATCCGGGACTTAAAACGGTCTCTAGCCGATTGTATACGCTCCCCTGATTCCCCTTTAACCTGGGATAACGTGTACCCTTTGGAACTGCTCGACGCCCAAGAGGCACTCTATGCCCTGGCCTCATCACTGGACATTCATCTAGTACAACAGGGCGCCCTCCTCATGCTGGATCAATATCAGGATATACTCCATGTACTTTCCTTAACACTTGACATTTGTATAAAAGAACAGGACCCCCTCCTTGCCAGCTATGCTGCTGCTTGGCAGATCTCCTATGCTGCCAGTCCTGTTGCTAAACCTGTGGGGGTACCTCCCTCTCCTAAGAATGGCCAAACCATCTCTCTGTTGCTGCCCACTAAGGAAGAAGCTGCCACACTCCCTAATCCTGAGTTAACCTCCCTAAATTCTGTCCCTGAGGTTATTCCTGTCTTAGCCCCTGCTAGTCAGGCCTATGAGTCCCCCACTGTAAATCCCTGCATTCCCCAGGTCAGTGTGTCTTCCCTAGCACCAGAGAATGAATCCTGTTTGTCCTCTTTTTCTAACCCAAAAATTCTAAGCTCTGTTCCCGAGGTTTTTTCTGTTTTAACCCCTGCTAGTCTGCTCTATGAGGTCCCCACTGCTAACCCTGGTATTCCGCAGTTTAATGTTAGGTCCCTAGGGCAAGAGGCAGAACCCCCTATGACCCCACTCTCGGAGACTAGCTTCTATTTCCCTGATTCTCGGGTACAGAGTAATTTAACCCTTGAGGTTTTTTCCTATGTTAACCCCTACAGGTCAGCCCTATGAATCTCCCATGGTAAATCTCTGTAGTCCGTCAGTCAGGGATACCTCCTTAGCCTCAGAGGATGAACCCCTTATGTCCCCTGACTCAGCTAAAATTCTCGGGGCTACGCCCCCTGAACTTTCGGCAATAATACTGGCTCCAGTTAAGAGTATTCTGGAGCCATTTGTTTCTCTAAACCTGTTCGCAGAATCCCTACTCCTAGGTATTTCGCTGACCCCGTCTGTCACTCAGAGCGCTGAGACCCCTGCTTCCGAGCATAGACCCCTTTTCGTGGAATCTGTTGTCGTTTCTGATGTCCCAGACACTCTTTCCCAAATACCCACTTCAGAGACCAGCACAGTCGTGGTTGTCCCACTTGCACTGTCTGTGGTCTCCTTTTCTCAAATCCTAGGGTTTAAAGTGAACAGTACATATTATGTCCCTTTCCAAGTGACCCCTTCTGAGATCAGCATATCTGCTGTTGCTCCCTTAGTACAATTACAGTCAGGGTTCCCCTTTTTGAAGGATCAAGTTTTCAAATGTAAAACTCCCTTTATCCCTGATTTTGTAAACCTGCAGTCCCTTCTCACTGTAGTTAAAGGTTCTCAAGCAGCCGCTGAGTTAAGCTCTGCCGCTGCAAAATCTTCTGTTGTAGAAGCAATCTTGCCTAGCTTACTTCTGTCTGTCCTTTCTGTGATGCCTATCACCTTTACTAAAATTTCTGTTTTGCAAGGTATTTCTCCTATTAAGTCTGTGATACCTGCAATTCCTTTAATTGGTTCCAAAAACCCTGTCACTAAGTTTCCCATGGAGTCTGATGCCCTCACTAGGGATTCTCTGGGACCCAATTCTGAAACAAGCGCAATGTTCTCTGATTTCATTACTAGCAAGATGTCCCTTGTTTCTATTGGAAAGTCTACCCCAGTTTCTCTCACGGATCATGCCACAGCCTCCGGGATCATTAAAAATGACTTTAAGTCTGGGATGCCCACTCCTGTAATAATACTGTTTCACGCTGATTCACCCACAGTATTCGGGGTATCCACTACTGACTGTATGTCTACTACCACAAACTCAGGGTTATCGCATTTGGAACTTTCCCTTTTTTCAAAAGATCCCGTCTTTAAGATGGACGTATATTTCTCTGTGTCTTCCACAATACTTGGGGTACTTGCTATTGACTGTCCTGTCCCAAAACTAGGGTTACCTCTCAAGAAGGTGCCTGGAGCTACCGATGTTAAAAACCCTATGTTTAAAACAGTAACAATTTGCATTGCTTCTCCCACAGTATCATGTGAAACCTGGGTACCTGGGACCTCCACTCCGAAGCCAAGCTCTAGTTTTCTGTCTTCTTTCTCTGTGTTGGAGGTACCCAGCTTTAACCCCAAGACTTTTTTCCCTAAGGCTGATGCACCGCTTAACCGCCTGCCTTTTTTTTGGATAAGATCTGTTTTCTCACCTTTCAAACAGACTCCTTACACGCAGGTCTCTGTGCGGTGCCCAAAGTGCCCTTTCTGGATGGCATTTGGCCTTTCTCTAAGACGAAGATCCCCTTACTGGACCTCGTCGCTTTACCTGAAGCGTCCGTCCCTATTCTCTATGGGTCCATTATGGGTATAGACATCCTTATTATGTCCTTCACCAAGGCCACAATTTCGGAGTTGATTCTCTCTAAAGATCACAAACCAAAGGAAGCGGATCCTTCTTCAACTGCCAGTACCATGACCAAGGGTTGCATACACACTGCTACAGACTCTTGCAAATTGCCTAGGATAGCAACCCTGTTTTGTATCAAAAGTACCGCTGCTATAGTGTGTAGTGAACCCTCCCGCCCCATTCCCTCGCTAACCATCACCCGGAATTCCTTGGAAGCTAAAGACTTTCTCAACTTCCTCCGTGCTGATTTCACTAAAGACGTTGCCTTCTCTGAAGATCCATCTGCCAATTTTGTCCGATAATCTGTGTCCTGTGTCCCGTACTCTTGGACTATTACTATGCACCGGACACCTGGCTACTGTCCTTCTGATGTTCCCATTCCGGAGCCCTCAGGTCCAATTGTCCATGTACCAAGAACTGCAGTGCCACCGCTGTCTTTTATGGCACTCGCCAATGTACACCTGGATTGTGGACCTAATTCTCACCGGAGACACTTCAGGAACAACTCAATATCTCCCAGACCTATGAATGGTCCTGTCCACCCAGGCTTCTCACCCAGTGGTGGGGGTACTGTAAGGAATCCCAACAAACTATGGGCTTTCAACGCCACCTCTCGCCTAAGGAGGTTTAGGAACAATTCCATGTCCCCCAAATCTGTGATGGTTCCTGTTCGTCCGGAGGTCTCACTTGAAGGGGGGGGGGGCCTGTAAGGAATCCACTACTGGCGTTGACTATAGCCTTGCAGAATCATGCAGTTGCAAGCTTCCCCTGGCAATCAAAGGCACATGTGCTGCCTCTCATTGCAGCTTCTGCCCTTTGCTACATCATTGGAGGAATACTCACACACCCTCCTCCTGTGATTGGATCTCCGCCCTTTATATTCTAGGCGTTGGCACTGAACCAGCGCCGAGCATAATTTCCTACCTGGACGTTACTGTCTCTGCCACAAACCGCCCCAGGCCTCTCTCCAAGTGTTCTTACCTTCAAGTTCCTGAGTATCCAGAGGCCTGTTCCTGGATGTCCGTGCTGAAGCGTTGTTGCCAGCACTGGTACCTGCTGCATTCCCTCCTAGCAGTGGCCTGCCCTGGATGTCTGTGCTGAAGCGTTGTTGCCAGCACTGGTACCTGCTGCATTCCCTCCTAGCAGTGGCTACCCTTTCTGTTCCTGCGACCTGCTGCTATTCCCCTGCAGTGGCCTGTCCTGAACGTCTGTGCAGAAGCGTTGTTACCAGCACTGGTACCTGCTGCATTCCCTCCTAGCAGTGGCTACCCTTCCTTTCCTGCGACCTGCTGCTATCCTCTTGCAGTGGCCTGCCTTGGACTTCTGCGCTGAAGCGTTGGTTCTTCCCGACGCTGCCCTGCGGTGAACTTCGGCCAGCCTGCTGTCTCCTCCTGCTGAGATCGGCGTCATGGGCCGAGGCCGCTCCTCGCGCAGAAGCCACCCCCGCGCTCACGCTCCTAAGCTGAAGCGGGGAACTCCTGACTTCCTGTTGCCGAACTCCTGCTTCATTAACGACGATGCTGCCTTCTCCAATCCTGACCCTGCGATGTACGACTATGAACTGCGCACTCCGGATCAGTCTGCGTGGACTAAGGTCGGTGATTATATAACCCCACCTCAGCCCCATGGTCCGGTCCCGGTTTGTGGCGAGCATCGGCGTAACACGGCCATGGGCACGAGGTTCGCCCCCAGCAACGCAAATCTCTTCATGGGGTTTTGGGAGGAGACATTTGTGTTGCTCAATGGGGAGCTTGGGGCTGGCCTCGTGTATTATGGCCGTTTCATAGATGATATTATTATTATTTGGGATGGTGATAAGTCGGTTCTTTCCAGTATTCTAAGTTCCTTCAACAATAATCAATTTGGACTGAAATTTATATTTGGAATTGATGCTGTTTCTACAGTTTTTCTTGATTTAGTCCTCACCTCAGATTCAGACTCAAACATTATTACAACTACACATTTCAAGTCTGTATCTGTCAACAGCTACGTTCATGCGTCCAGTAATCACCATAAACAATGGCTCAACAATATTCCTCTAGGCCAGTTTCATAGACTAAGAAGAAACTGTACTAGAGACAGTGATTTTCTATGCCAGTCTGATATACTTGGGAAAAAATTATTGTCCAAAGGTTATGATCCTGATCTAGTCTCCGACTCCTTCAGCAAAGTTAGCTCTCTGTACAGGTCGGTTTTATTAAACAAATCTAATACCAAATCTGATAAAGGTACACGCTTGAGTTATGATGCTCCAAGAGAATCTATGAAGACTGGTTTATCAACTGTGAGGTTTATAACTACATATAACCAGTCTTTTAGATCTATCAACAGAATTCTTAACAATCATTGGAGCGTCCTCAAGTGTGATCCCCACTTGGGGTCTATCCTGCCAGAGAGAGCCTCCATAATCTACAGGAAGGCTAGAAATATTAAGAGCATTCTAGCTCCTACCAAACTCAGGTCAGCCAAATCATCCAATCTTCCTGTTCTTGGGGGTCTTATGGGCAATCACAAATGTGGACGCAGCCGGTGTATTACTTGCAGACACCTCCTTATCAAATCCCAATTTTGTTCCCCAAGCAGAGGTACCACACATTCTATTACTAGCTTCATAAATTGTCAGAGCACTCACATAGTGTATCTCATTCAGTGTGGATGCGGTCACAGTATGTTGGCCGCACTACCAGGTCCCTTAGCACTCGCTTCCTGGAGCACAGGAGAAATGTCATTAAGGGTTTAAATACCCATAGTGTCTCTCGACACTTTAAATCTAGACACAACCAGGATCCCAAGTCCATGACCATCATGGGACTTGAGAGCATTTCTCCTTGTGCTCTAGGAGGTGATCGCTTCAAAACCCTCTGTAAACGGGAAACGTTCTGGATCCACCAGTTGGGTACTTTGACCCCTGGTGGATTGAACGAATGTTTGGATGTCAGTACGCTGGTCTGAGTTCTTCCTGTGGACATACTCTCCCGGCACCTCTGGTCTCCTTTGCTTTCCTCTGTCATCCATTTGTCTGAGTCCTTCCCAGATCTTTATCTGTCTTGGAAGCAGGTATCTGTTTTTGCTCAAAATCCCACCAATAGTACATGTATATGTGTATACATGTATGTCCATATGTGTATGTTTTATATCCCTGACTTGGGCCCATACCTCATTTATCATTATTATATGTAGTATACTAGTACTACATATCACCACCTATTAAGTATATATCGTCTTGTCCCATTATGTTTGTCAGGCCAACTATATATCCCTTAACTTTTTATATATATCATATATTGTGATCTTTATATATTTTTATGTAGTTCATTACCTTTAATATTATTTAATTATATTTTCCTTCACTTCCTTATCAAATTTATATACTACACAATATACATGGGTCTTTAAGTGTGTATATATATGGATGTGTGTATAGATATATATATATATATATTTGTATCCAGATTGTTTGTTTTCTATATCCTTTGGAAATCATTATTATAGGTTATTTAATATGCTATTGATGACCATTTCTGATATCACTGATTGATACAATATATGTATTAGATATGTTCACTTATTAGACATCACTCACTTATTCATTTTGTTTCACTGATATGTATGTATAGTTTTCTATAATCATTTTAGGTCCTCTACAAGTTTTTGACTTAGCTTATTGAATGTAGTCTCATTGTATAGTATTAGCCTTGTTTTTCTTCAAAGCTCCGTCTGTTATTAGTACGGTATTTATTAGTTTATTTAGTATATATTTACTCAATTACTTGCTATCAGCTGGATCGATGGGTTGCTAAGATACCATTAGGGTATATATACATACCCCTAAATCCCCTCTTCATCACCCTTTGAAAAAGTCGCCCGTGTGACGAAACGCGTCAGGGAGCGTCATCACGCATTACGCACGGACACTACGTCATCACGCATGCGCAGGAACAGGCCGGTTCGAGCGCCAAACAATACAGAGGCCATCCAGCAAGGAGATGTTCTCTGGGATTCCTGGGACATTTCGTTGAAGCAATATCCATGCACCCCGGGTACCCTGACGGATCACTGCCCTTTCATCTCTGAGAGACTGATGGACTTTTGATTCAAGTACAGATACCGGATGGTGGTGATATTGTCACGAAATGCTTTTAATTCTTGTACCCTTGTGAGTTCATTTCTTCCCCCTCCCTCCCTTTCCCATCATTAAATATACGGTTTTATACTATGGGGCGTGCGTTCTCTCCTCTCTCTTTTCTAGTCCACAAGTGAAAAGCACACACAAACAACTGAGTTCATGAAGCAGCAGTTTTATTCATGTCTACTATATATACACTCCCATGGCAAGCCCTTCATGTGTATATATGTGTGTATAAATATGTGTACATATATGGGGAGAGAGAGAGATAGAGAGAGAACATATGTACGACAGATAACAGCAGCCTGATCCTTCCTGTGCCACATCTCAAATTAGGCCAAAGTGATAATGTTATTAACATTGTGTATAACCTATTTACTGACTCTTTTATTCTGCATACACTGGGCTTTTTACAGTGATATTTACCAGACAGAATATGACTAGTTTCACTCCCTTAGTAATTACATGTATAAATCCATCATACAGTACAGTATGTATGTGCAGCACTCCTTTAAATGACCTGCATCAAAATTGCATCCTATTGCTATCGTATCTTTATTCATGTAGCCATCTGTCCCTTGTCAGTAAAGCTCCAAGCACCATTCATTACATTCATTTAAATGTAGCTCAGAGCTTCACTGACATGGGGAAGACCCCTGATGTCAATGATAAGAGCAGTCCTTTCTAGAGACACAGCATGGTGATGGAAGTTACATGTTTATGGGGTCACATCAAGGCAATTTATTCCATTTTTTTTATTTATCAAAGTCTGACACCTTTTTTAATACTTCAAGTTAGTTTATAAAGATGGCGAGATAAAACTTGGGAGTGTAGATGGGTGAATTATTCGCCAACATTCATGAGAATAGTCTGTCTCTAACATTAAAAAATAAAACAAACGCTCATGTGAAATATTCGCACACCAAATTTTGATATATTCACCCATCTCAACTTACAGGTAGGAGGGGGTTGATTTTCTCTGGCTACTTCTTTTTGTCTGATGTCACTGTATGTTCAATAATAATTCACAGCCAGAGCCCCTATTTATGTATTTCCTCTTATCTTTATTGCCGCTCTAATAGGGTGGGGTAGGGGTAAAGAAAGCAGTTGATAGACAAACACTACCCTTTTATATGACTATTATACTGATGCAGCTGCCGTTATTCGAACACATCTTTTGAGTTCTCGGCTGTTCCCCACGCAGCATGAACGCGGCCAATCGCCCCAGACACCGCGCTTATCGCGGATGTTTTGTTTGAATTTCATGGATTCTGTTTCCTCGTTTGCAATAAAATGGATGAATTGTAATGTGTACAGGACTGTGCTATTGTGCTACTGTGTCAGTTTCATGTTTTTAATAGCCAGAACACTAAAATTCATTTTTCTGCACTCGCCGCGCTCGCATCTTAGTGCGGGGAGGCTGGAATTCATCCCGCGGTTTCAAATCGGGATCCCGATGTACATGACACGTGAAGTGTTCGATAACGGCCGCTGCATCAGTAAGATCGTAGTATTTTCTTCCATAAATTCTTTCATAAAAGTAAAAAGTATGTATCAAATAACGTGAGTTTAACACCTTTACACTTGGCGCTACAGGGCAAAAGAAAGGCCAAGGAGTTGAATTATGATCAGATAATTCACCACTATATATGCAATGCCTAACACAGCACAGTTGCACATATCAATAGAGATTGCATGGCAAGGCATCAGTTTTGTCTTTATAACTTTGAGAAGAAACACGTAGCTTATATTTGATTGAAATTTGACAGGTTTCATAAATATAAGGTCAGAATATTTTGGCTTATACCAAAGATATAAACTGTACTCTTGAAGCGTGGACACTCACAGTACCATTCCTGTCATGCTTCTAATAAAGTATATGAAAAGCAGAAGAGAGACAGCACTCAATTCCACTATGGTAACACTCACGATTTGTTTCCTCTTTAGTCTATGCTTCTAATAACACCATTGAGGTATTGTTAAACTGTCATTTGCTTCCATCATAAGAATAAAAAAGTGAGGCAATTACCAATGGGGGAAAAACTCCTGAATTTAAGAAGCAATGCCCAGGGGGTGGGCTAGAACTCAAGTCAGGTAAGGGTTAATTTGCGGGTGGGCATTTGGTCATTTAAGGGTAGGGGGGACCACTTACTGGCAGAAATAAAATGGAGAAAGAGGAACAGGGATGGTAAGGAGGTGCAGGACATCGAGCAGGTCTTGCTGAGGCTGGTTTGCTTTGGCTGTCATGGCGTTGTAGGATGCGAGGCAACTCCACATGGCCGGAAGTAGGCACCAGAGGATGCCGAAGCAGGGCAGTAGCCCCTGGTAATGCATATCAGGAAAAAAGAGAAACGGTTTTGAGGTCTGAAGAGGCAGTGGATGTGCTGCAGGTCTACCTGGGGAAGGATGTTGACATTCAAGAAGATGTAGGTCTGAGTCAATGGGGAAGTGGGACTAGGAAGAGGCTGTGGTTGGATCAAGAGGAAGGAAGTCTAGTGTATGTCCTCCCAAGGGTCTAAGTTTAGGCACAAATGTAGTGTGGAGGTCATGCAGCGGCAAGGTGTTTCAGGAGAGGTAGAGAATGGGTGCAATAGGTTATGAACAAAAGACAGCGGTGCCCAATGCTACATCCAATTGAAAAAACATATAAAGTAATAAGTATAAAGTTTAAATACTTCAATAATAATAATAATTACTTGGTTATTTAGTTAAACCCTTTGGCCTAAGCGTCATAAGCCTGCATACTAAACGTCAAGGTATAACCAAATTAAGGCAGGTCCTAACACTAAAAGGTTGGATTGAAAGGTTCGCAGTTTAGTGTTAGGACCTGCATTAATTTGGTTATATCTTGACGTTGGTATTATTATTTATAAAATATTTTACCAGGAAGTAATACATTGAGAGTTACCTCTCGTTTTCAAGTATGTCCTGGGCACAGAGTAAAACAAATAATACATGGTTACAAGTACAGTTACATAAATGAACAGGGTATACATTATATACAAGACATTGCGTGCACAGTTAAAGAAAATATATATTATGAGCGTATGAAACAGTTACAGACCAGATTAAAGTGTGAGACAGCCTTAGATTTGAAATAACTTAAGCTGGTGGTGGATATGAGAGTCTCTGGTAGGTTGTTCCAGTTTTGGGGTGCACGGAAGGAGAAGGAGGAACGTCCGGATACTTTGTTGAGCCTTGGGACCATGAATAGTCTTTTGGAGTCTGATCTCAGGTGATAGGTGCTGCGTGTGGTAGGGGTGAGGAGCTTGTTCAGGTAGCTGGGTAGCTTGCCCAGAAAGTATGCAGGCTTATGACGCTTTGGCCAAAGGGTTTAACTTATACCCCTGAGGAAGAGAGCAGATCGCTCTTGAAACGCGTAGGGTGGAGGTTCAAGCCCCGCACACATTGGTGTAGTACCCCCCGTACATCGGTGAATCAAAGTGAGCTGCCAGCTAACCATCTCTTATAGCCGCCGACGAGTTGAACCAGCTGTTGCGGTTTCTCATTATTCAAGCACCCTGCTTGGCGCCCTGCAGGAGTACCTGCTGACAAGTTGCGTCCACGAGCGGATAGACGCCAGCTAGCAGTGAGCAGCAGATAGACGAGCTCACGGTGGTCCGTGGCTGACATCGTACTGAATCAGCTGCAGCTGAGTTCCATCTGCTCAGACGTGCTTCCTGGAGCTGCAGGAGTCCCTGCTGATGAGCTGCACCCATGAGCCGACAGAGACGCCAGCTAAGCAGAGAGCAGCACACAGATGAGAGGGGATACTCTCTAAAATATCCACTGCCTGCAAACCTATTCCATCTGGTGAGTAGGCATTGCTATCATCAACATTGGTGCTACGGAGCAGTTGAACCACCTATTCAGATTTTTAATTGCTTAAATCTATATGTCCATGCAAATTGTGCATTATATTAAATATTAATTGTTATTAAATGATTTTATTGTCCTAAAAATACCATTTCAGTATTCAGCTGTTATATGTTGTCTTATATGTTGCTTGTTTAATGTTTCAACAGTATTACGCTATGTGTTGTGCTTTCTCTTTGTTTTCAAGCCCACCGTGAGGATCAACAATCTTCACAACCAACAGGCTTGGTTTTCGTATATCCTTTATAGTGGTAAAATTTTATAGGCGCCCACGGAACTATTCCCTGTCCAAAGGGTTTAACTAAATAACCAAGTAATTATTATTATTATTGAAGTATTTAAACTTTATACGTATTACTTTATATGTTTTGTCAATTGGATGTAGCATTGGGCACCCATATCTTTTGTTTGTATACATTGGCCACGCTCAGTAGCACTCTTTTTGACATATATATATGTATATCTATATATATATATATATATATATATATATATATATATATATATATATTGTGGTGGGTGTTGGAGTTAGAGCATGCTGGGAATGTGTATGTAAAAGGTTATGGTAGGGAATTTGGCCAAAAAGGGGAAGATGCTGGTGGTTTTTGGTGAGATGGAAAAATGTTTAGGCCATTAACCTTGACGTTAGGGCAGCAGAATGTTTTTTTTTTTTTTTAAACTCATTATTTTTCAAAAACAATTTTTATGGGGTACAGAAATGAAGAAAAGGGGAACATAAATTCACGGTAACAATTGGGCAAAGACAATTATGCAGTTTCAATGACAGGAGAAGGAGAAACATAACATCAAGTCGATAAGAAATAATAAAAAGAAAAAAAAACAAAGAGAAAAGACCTATTTCCACCCTCCATACCCGCCACCAGCGGAAAGAATCAACGTACAACCTTGTCAATCCCTCTCAACATCCTGTTACTACAAGAGAGCACCTCTATTTTATTGTGTCCCCATCCTTCTGACTCCAACCAAGAACTTCAAACGGACTAAAACTGTGTTCAACGCTCTCGTAGGAAGGCAGTCATTTTTTCCAGGGTCATAACGTTCCATATTCTATTCTGGACCATGTTTAAGGCTGGAAAATTAGGTTTCTTCCAGTATGCTGCAATGCAGCATCTGGCAGTAGTAATAATATGAGTGGTGATTTCAGGTCTGGAGAGGTCAGGGATAGGCCTGCCAAGCCGAGCTACCCAGGGATCAGGCCTCAACAAGGTATTCAGGAGAGAATGAATAAGTACAAACAATTGTTTCCAAAATAAGACTATTATCGGATAGGACATCCATATGTGCAAAAGGGACCCATTCTGGCCACACCCCCCAAATGCAGCTAGTTGGGTATGTATTGTTGATGGCATGCAATTTAGCAGGAGTCAGGTGCCCTCGTAATAATAGTTTTGTAGGCATTTTCTTTTATAAGCGTGCAAATTGAACCTTTTGCTGCCACCAACCAGGCATATGGCCTCAGAGTGCTCGTCCTCCAATGATTCTCCCAATTTTCCTCCCACTTTAGCATGTAGGCGCACTTCTGGTCATATATTGGGCTCAGTAGCAATTGATGAACTGGGGATATAAGACCCTATCTACTGTAGGTACCTGGATTCCCAAAAGTGTCTCAAAATAAGGGATGCCTGACAGATTGAATCTGCTGTATAATTTTGTTTGATTTGTAGGTATCTGAAGATTTCCAGCTGGGTGAGTCTTGAGTGTGCTTCTATTTCTTGGATTTGCTTCATGGTAGCACTCGATATCAAATCCTGAATCTCTTCCATGCACAAAATGCCTGTTCTGGGACGCTGGGGACAAATTCTGGATTATTAAACAAGGGTATCATCCCATATCTTGTAGTGGTGAGGTTAAATTAGTTTTCCAATTGGTCCCATATTGAGAGGGAATGTTTTATCGGATGGGATTTATTTGGCGTATTTGCCTTTGACAACCATAGGAGAGATCTAATGTTGACCGGGCTGACTTTGGCATGTTCTATATCAACCCATCCTGTTGGGTGTCATGGCAACTTCCACAAGAGAAACTGGCCTAATTGGGAGGCTTGGTAATATTAGGTGAGGTTGGGGAACACCAGTCCACCATGTTCTGTGACCCTGTACAATATGGCTTTTTTGACTCTTGGACATTTCCCAAGTAGAAGGCGTCCTCCCAATGAAGAGAGTAATCAGCGGGCACTGCTGAGAAAAACGGATGAAGGCTGGACTGTGCAAAAAAATGCCTTTATTAATTCATGGCAGGTACAGACTAAAAAAAGGGAGAAGGAGTCCCCCCTCAGCGCTCTAACGCGTTTTGCCCGTGGGGCTTTGTCAAAGAGTGCCGTTACTCGTTACACACTACTCTAAAATAGGGATCAAAACCGGATGTGACGTCACACAAAACCGCTCCGTAGTCCCACCCCCACTATTGAGTGAGGTGTGTACCGCTATGCAGGAGAGCAGGCATCACATCTGATAGGATCCAATACACACACACAATATATTAATCACAAAAAAGTAAGCATAACTATAACAAAAAACATATGGTGAAGTTTGCAAACATATATATATATATATACATATCTATCAGTAAGTGAAAAAATAAAGGACTAACTAACAAATATTTCTCTATCGGCAACCAATTCATGATTTCTCTCTTATTAGTGCGAGAAATATACGTGAGAGGGGTCCGCAGTTGGTTGTAAAACCAATCCGGTCAACCCTCTGTATATCACCAGGATGCTCCCACACTAGGGGAGAGTCAGGAGACTCTGCTGGTTCACATTATTTAATTATTTAACCCCTGAATGTCCGCTATCGTTTTGAAGTTTAAATGGATTATATATTCCTGGAATGACACTCTGTAGCACATGAAAAGTTAGGGGGGCTCCTCTCTTTCAACATTGCATCTCTTGGACATTTCCCACCTGGAACAAAGTGAGAGGTGTGAACTTGCAGTTCCTTCAGATCTTTAAGCAAAAATGGGATAGGTGGAGTTCTAAATAAACACATCATTTTTGGGAGGAGGTTCCTTTTAACAGAAACGTGCCTCTCTATCCATGCTGTGCAATACTTTCCCCATGCCTCCAAATTCTTCTACAGTTCTTGAATAATTTTAGGGCAATATGAGAACAGTGATCAATAGTTTTGGGGGGTTATTAACTCCAAGGTATGGGGGATATTGGGGGGGGCCAGGAGAAATCAAATTTTAGTTTGATTAATTTGGACATTTGCTTAGGGAGGGTAATGTCCAGAGCCTAAGATTTAGAGTGGTTTATTTTAAAACCTGACAAGGCTCCCTATTCCATTACCTGGAACAGGTTTGGAAGAGATGTCTGGGGCCTGGTGATTGACAAAAGCCTGTCACCTGCAAATAGAGAAACGTTATATTCCATATCATCTGCCTTTATCCCTGATCAATTGATAGGGCACACAGCAGTAGTGATAGGGGAAATCCTTGTCTTGTCCATCTAGCTATCTGGAAGGGAGTAGGGACATGATACCTGCATTCATGATCTCTGCGAAAGGGGAGTTACAGACCCTGAATCCAAGTGAGGGATTTACCCCTAATGCTCATGTGTTGAAGCACTGTGGTCAGGAATTTCCAGTCTAGACCATCAAAAGCCTTTTCAGCATCTAAAGAAAGGAGCAGAATGGGAATATTTAGAGTGCTGGCTATGTGGGTGAGGTCCACTATCCTGCATACATTATCGGATGCTTGGCTGGTAGGGATAAATCAAACTTGGTCGTGGTGCACCAATTGAGCCATGAACTTGTAAGGTGGTTTGCAAGAATTTTTGAGAATATCATTAAATCAGTGTTGATGAGGGAGATTGGGCAAGAGCTGGAACAGCAGGTAGGATCCTTGCCCTGTCTCAGGATTAAAACTATATTTGTCAATGCCATGGTGTCTGGGATGAGCATACCCTCGAGAAATGTATTGAATAGTGTTGGTAAATGTGGGATAATGTGCCTGGATAATTTCTTATGCGTATTGGTGGACCCATGTGGATGCAGGGCTTTCATAAATTTGGTTTCCTTGATAACTAGGGCTATCTCCTCCTGTGTTATCAGTTGGTTCAGGTATTGACTTTGCTCTGGCTGCAGCCCAGGGACTTTGCTTCTATCAAGAAACGCCAAACCAGAAGCCATAGAATGCCCCCCAGATCCTGTATCAGAGCCCCCACAAAGTTATTTTTAGAAGAGTTTAAATGCCTCTATAATGTTGAAGTGGGTTTTACATAAATTCCCCATTTTTGAGATGTATGGTTTCAATTTGAGTAGCCCTAGTGACTTCGCAAAGCTTCCTGGCCAGCATGGTATGGGCTTTGCAGCCTCTTATTTATTTATTTTTTGTAACTTGAGTTTTATTGGTTTTCACAACAATGACAAGATAATTATACATTACAATGTGTTGGGAACAACATTTAGCGACTAGCCATAAGATAAAATAGCAAATTACGATTAAAAAACATACACAAGGGAAGAGGGGTTGGGAGGGAAAGGGATGGGGGGAATGGAAGGTCCTCAATGTCTCCAGATTGTTACCTGGGTCTGATCACTGTTTTAGGCTCGTCATATTAACTCCAGCTCTAGTTCCAGTGCGGTCCCACGCCAGTAATATAACTTCAACTATCCTATGCTCTATCAAAGGAGAACACATCTAGAGCTACAGTATCATAACAATACTGAGGCGTCCTTCACCCCTGGAATGTCCGTCTGAGCTAACCATGGTAGCCAACCTTTTTTAAATTTATTGCCAGTGTCATTAACTAGACTTGTTAATTTCTCCATTTGACACACAAACCAAATTCTGTTCCTAGTTTTGGCCAATGGGGGAATTTCGTTTTGCTTCCATAATGCTGTGATCTCACACCTCGCTGCCTTTTCAAAGTGGGCAACTAATTTGTTCTCTGCTCTGGATAACACATGTTGCTCTATTCAACAAGAATAGCCATGGGTCCATGGGGCTGTCGAGGCCCAAAATCCTCTGTCGCCAATCCTTAATTTGTTCCATAGGGGAGCCACGCGCAGGCAGGACCACAGCATATGTAGCAGGTCAGCTGGCTCTCCACACTGTATGGGACACAGTGGGGAGTAACCCGGGACAAATTTAGATAATTTGAGCGGAGTGAAATACCACCTCATGAGGACTTTATATGCGTTCTCCTTTAAAGTCTACATATCGAACTCTTAGCCGATGCCAACACTATCCTATCCCATACTTCTACTTCAAGTTCCTTACCCATATCTGCCTCCCACTGCACCATATATTGTGTTTTTCTAGCATAATCTAGCCCAGAACAGGTCACTTTCTTGTACATTTGAGAGGTTAGTCCACTCGTGTCTGTTTCCAATATACTGTACAGAGCTTTTTGAAATTTGTCAATGCTGAGCGGGAGTAATTTTATTATAGTATGCTCGGATCTGGAGGTATCTAAAAAATTCAGAGTTAGGGATGTCTTTGTCTGAATTAATTTGTTCAAATGTTTTGATGCCTTTTCTGCCCACCAAATCCTTGAGTCTCATCAACTCTCGTGTTTCCCGATTGTAAAATCCTTACTAGTCAGGCCTGCAGCAAAGGCGGGGTTGTAAAATAAAGGGGCCATTAGCGAGTGTTTTGTTGTCAGAGAACATCTGACTCTGGTGGCCTCCCAGACTGCTAATGAGTTGGTCATTGAGGGTTATGGCTCATGGATGCATTTAAGGATCCTTTTGGGTGACCAAATCAGGTTCTGTAGCTCTAATAGCGCACAGAGTTCTTTTTTCAGTGCCACCCACCTTTAGATACTGAGGTCTATATGCCACTGTGAGATTTGGCATGATTGGGCCGCTTTGTAATATGGTAACAAGCAAGTTACCGCTAATCCGCCCGCTAGTGTGGGTCTTTATCAGATCTTATTTTTGATTCTCGGCTTATTGAATTTCTATATAAATTGAGATCAGTGTCTGCATAGAGCGAATATTCTTCAGTACAATTGGTACTGGTAGGGTTTGAAATAAGTATAGAATCCGAGGGACCATTTTGATACAGTGGATCTTGCCGATCCACAAGATGCCGTATGTTGACCACAGCCTGATGTCTCCCTTCAGACGCCATAATAAATTGGGATACTTTGCTTTATACTATATGTAGTTATTTGTGATGTGGATTCCTAAATACTTAATAGCCGAGGGTTGCCAACTGAAATGAAAAATGTATGGATATTAATTTTTCCACCTCCTTGGGTTGATTTATATTAAGCGTTTCCGATACAGCTTGATTGATTTTAAACCCGGAGATTTTATTGAATTTACCTAATAAATCAAATAGATTGGGCAGAGAGGTGAGCGGCCTTGACAGCATCAGTGTAATTAATGGGGGTCACACCCTTCTCCCAGAATAATGTCTCATGACAGGATTATGCTCTCACATTGAATGAAAGGCATCTTATCATGATGTTGTATCTGTAGACATGGCCTTACATCCTTATCAAAGGATATCGTAAGTACAATAATAAAAGGGGAAGTCCGAGAGTAGTATAAAGCAAAATCTATTATTTATTGAATACAACAATAATACTGAATAAAAAGATAATAAATCCATTACATAAAGCAGAGTACGATTATTAGTTACATGCTTGCTTATACATACCACCAAAGAATATACAGTACCAATATCGGTCTTGTTGTCTCTCTGTCTCTGGTCTGCTCCGCCATCTCTCATGTGAGGAAGCTTATATTTTGTCTGTATATGTCACAGTTCTGTAGTGAAGCAAAATATGCTAATTTTTCATTCCTATCTTGCAGAACTTATTTTTACATACAGTAACATCAACTCCTATGCCTCATCCCAGCAAATAACACAATTTCTAGTTTCTGTTCCCTAAGCAACATCCTCTTACTAACCTAAAATAAATCAGGCAGTCAGTTAGATGTTTCTCCATTCTCGTATGCTTATCAAAGAAAAATATCTTACAACTTAAATGACAAAATCAGGTTATAGGGCATTACTGTCACGGCCCCTTTTATTCTCCAACATCTCCGATTTTGTTTGGGTATCTTTTCTGAATGCCACGCACTTCACTGCGTTCATGCCGCATTCATGCCAAGACAGCGCTAATACAATACAGGCGACCGCAGCTAAAAATACCGGAACATACCGCATCAAATACTGCATCTGCCCGCGGTTTTCAGAGTTGCGCCGATATGGCCGCACGAGGATAAAGGTGGCCGCCACTGTATATGCATAAGCAAAAATATATCCTGATTACAAGGGTGTACATAATGCTGTACTAAGCAGTTTTATATCTATATATATATATATATATATAGATATATATATATATATATATATCTATATATATATATATATATATATATATATACACACAGCCGTCATGGGGCTTACCGGTGAGTGTAGTGCCACTGTACAGAGCCAGAAGTTGTGAGGCTTTTTTCCAGTCTGCCGGCAGTTTCAGTTGCCAGCTGTTTGCTGAGAGCCTTCCTTCTGGTGAAAAAAAACACACACACACACCAACTCACTACATCCGCCCCCGATACTAAGCCCCGCCCCCGGCATACCCTGACCTCCAACCAATCCCCTGCTTCTACTCTAAAGCCCCGCCCCCCGGCATCCTTCTATTGGGGGAAAAAAAATACTCACGGCCGCCGCATCCTCCTCATGCTGCCGCCCCCGCGCACCGCCGCCAACTCGCGCACGGGACCAGTCACCAGGGGCAAAACCCGGGACATTTCCGGGACGGACCGTCACCCGGTACAGCTCAGAAAAAAACGGGACTGTCCCGGCAAGACATTACACAACACACAATTTATATTACATATATTACACAACATACACAAAAAAATGTAGCGCTAAGGTGGGGATCTAATTAGATAGAAAACTGTGCAAACTTGGTAAGTAAAATAACTATTAAATAATTAAATAATATAAATGTATACTTCTAATCTAATAATATTTTAAATTAATAAATCGTGAACAGTGGAACAATATATTGTATATATAACTTAAATCAAGAAAGATGTGTCCAAATAGTTCCAGTTGATGAATAATCCAGAGAGGCTCAAGGTCCAACAAACCAGTCCTATGGAGCATTTTGCAGCTTCAGGAGAGTGGTATAGCCATCCAGTGTAATCCTAAAAACACAAAACACAAAACACAGAAGCGCAAGCTCCATAGCATAAATCTGTGTAAAAACAAGGTAAATTTATTAAGCAAAAGCAGTCCCAAGGAATTATACTTACAAGATTTTAAAAATACACATTCATGGGAGAGAAATCTCTGTGGGATTTCATCAGTGGGGGTAGAAGAGCCCGGCAAATGCTGGGTGCATCTGATCAAGTGAAAGCCTCATGCAGCCTCATGCAGCTCCTGTCACAAGCCGACTCCTTGTTTCTGTGTCTCTAAGAGCCTGTGTGGCTATCCTCCGTCACTGCTTCAGTTCTCAGCAAGGAAAGAGTCAGCTGGCTTGGCTGTGTAGTTTGTCTCGGCTGCTACGAGTCCAAGAACTCCTCGTGTCACTACCCGTGCGGACGTCACCACGTCCCTAAGCGTTTCGTCCCGCAAAGTGACTTCATCAGGGGACCTCTCTTTCCTTGCTGAGAACTGAAGCAGTGACGGAGGATAGCCACACAGGCTCTGAGAGACACAGAAACAAGGCGTCAGCTTGTGGCAGGAGCTGTATGAGGCTGCATAAGGCTTTCACTTGATCAGGTGCATCCAGAATTTGCCGGGCTCTTCTACGCCCACTGATGAAATCCCACAGAGATGTCTCTCCCATGAATGTGTATTTTTAAAATCTTGTAAGTATAATTCCTTGGGACTGCTTTTGCTTAATAAATTTACCTTGTTTTTACACAGATTTATGCTATGGAGCTTGCGTTTCTCTGTGTTTTGTGTTATATATCTCTGTATATTTAGGTATTTGCGCTGTATATACCTGGGCCAGTTACACCCTCTCCTACACATATATCATGATTTTGCATGCATATAAAAATAAAATCCTGTCCTCACTGTTATCCCAGGCGAGCAGCAATGATTGTGACCTGTTTCTCCAAAGGAATAATAATCGGAGGAACATATTCAATATTTTCTGGTAAGGGAGATCTTGGAGTCATAAAAAGCAATGGTCGTTCTCCAAATCAAGTATATTTGTCAATATGGGCACGATTAACAGGTGCATGTGAAGGTCTTAGTCTCTAAAAATCACCTGATTGAAAAACTGGTGTATGGTGTGGTTCATACAAACGTAACACTGTACTATTCCATCTAGCCCCAAAACAACATTCATGTTCACCTGCAGAATATGCTAGTAAGGTTGTACAATTAAAAGACCCATGGCTGACAATACTAATGTCCCCTTCTTCAGCAGAATTCATAGTCATTTGGAATATTTGATGAGCAATGTCCAAACATTGGAAAAACGGTTGGTCTGTAAAATTCAGCATAGCCTTCATTTTCTAGAAGTTGCAGAACATCTGGAGGCTGCGTGGTAGGAATTTCCCTCTAGGAGTTAAAATTGAAGACAGTCCTTCATGAGTAAGCTTGTCTTGGTAAATAAAATCTTGCATCAGATCCAAGACATGTTGCTGTCTCAGTGGCTTTCGATTTGGTAATACAAGCTGTTGCATGTATGTTCTCATAGAAGCTTGATATGCTCGTGGAAGCTGCATCATTTTGTTCACCTTTGTGTCCACGCAAATAATATGTAAGCAGTGAAATTCGTGCTTGTAATATGATGTATACCATGGATTTGTAAGCCGGTTATACGAAACCTGTGTGCTTATGAAACATATATTAGTATGAGGGTAAAGTATTAATTTACAATTTCTACATTGAGTAAAGAAACAGTAACACAATTTAGTCTTGTCTTCTTGTCACCTGTGGAAGAAAATACAAGAAACGAATGAAAATAACAAGCATTATGGTCCCTAAAATGAGAAACAATATTGGTTTCAGATAACCTAGGATCCCAAAAACATTTCCTAGTCCACCAAAAATATTTCCCAACAGTTTGTAAGCCTGTCCCAATATTTCACAATAAATCTCGTCATCGGCCAAAAAGATTTCAGTGGTTGACCAAGTGTAATTATCCACTGTGGAATATCTCCTGGGTGGAGGTCCAGAAGAAGTAATGCACTTTGAACCCTGTGGATGAGTATGTGTGTCATATTTTGGGTGGATCCAATCATTATTTTCATATTTTGTAAGTGTGCCAAAATGCAGTCATATGGTGCAGGGTTAATGTGATTGTCAACTACCATACATATGTAGGTACCAGCAATGTCTTATTTGGCAACGGAGGAATGAAGGTGTATTCAAAACATTGTACACTCCTATTAACTGTAACAATTGATGCTCGAAGAGAAGGTATTATTACAATCAACTTCAGTAGATATAACTACTGTACATAAGATCAATTTTCCAGGAGCATCCACTGGTGTTGCTGTGATTGCACACTTACTACCCTGCAACTTAATATTACAGGGCATATGTTGTAGTATTTCATCACAGACTAAATAACCTTTATCAACAAATTGCAAAGTTCTTAAGTAATATTCTTCACCACATTTACTAGACATGTATTGATATGGTTGACCAATATGTACTCCTGCAAAATATGGTCCTGTCTGAGTCAGATGACCAAAATTAACCAATTCCCAATTTGTTGTATAGAGATCACCTGGGGTGATTAACTCATGATACAGAAAAACTTCCCATTGACAATTTTCAGGAGTTTTTACCTGCCTGTGTCTTTTTCCCTGTATATGATAGACTGTGGTTTGTAAAACATGTGCCATGATCGCAGTTTCTTTCGGAGTTAAATGTAGACTCTGTCTGATCCATGTTAGATTCAAAAGTGATGTATCTATTTTATCATTCTGCAGTGTTAATCTAATTGATGTTTTGCGATTAAGAATAATAAGTGCTTTAATTTCTTGGGTGACCATTCGTCCCGGTCTTGCCGGGACAGTCCCGTTTTTTTCTGGGCTGTAGCGGGTGACGGTCCATCCCGGAAATGTCCCGGGTTTTGCCCCTGGTGACTGGTCCCGTGCGCGAGTCGGCGGTGGTGCGCGGGGGCGGCAGCATGAGGAGGATGCGGCGGCCGTGAGTATTTTTTTCCCCTCAATAGCAGGATGCCGGGGGGCGTGGCTTTAGAGTAGAAGCAGGGGATTGGTTGGAGGTCAGGGTATGCCGGGGGCGGGGCTTAGTATCAGGGGCGGATGTAGTGAGTTGGTGTGTGTGTGTGTGTTTTTTCACCAGAAGGAAGGCTCTCAGCAAACAGCTGGCAACTGAAACTGCCGGCAGACTGGAAAAAAGCCTCACAACTTCTGGCTCCGTACAGTGGCACTACACTCACCGGTAAGCCCCATGACGACTGTGTGTGTGTGTCCCTCCCAGTGTGTGTCTGTCACTGTCTCTCTGTCACTGTCTCTCTGTCACTGTCTCTCTGTCTCTCTCTGTCACTGTCTCTCTCTGTCACTGTCTCTCTCTCTCTCTGTCACTGTCTCTCTCTCTGTCACTATCTCTCTCTCTCTCTGTCACTGTCTCTCTCTCTCTCTCTGTCTCTCTCTCTCTCACTCACTCAGTCTGTCACACACTCTCTCTGCCTTATCACCAAAATAACCTATACTGCTTTTTTCCAGATCTGACTCAAGTTTCACACGCGAGACATCGGAAGGCAGGTAGGGAACACCTCCCCTCCAGTATAGTACCTTGAGGAACTGCGGATCAGGTAAAATCCCAGGCGGGATTGCTGCTATAGAAACTGGTTAAGGGGTTCAGAAGTCATTCACATCTGGCTTTTTTTTTGTTCGATTAGTGAGGTCATCCGACACACACACACACACACACACACACACACACACACACACACACACACACACACACACACACACACACACACACACACACACACACACACACACACACACACACACACACACACACACACAACTATGTAACAAGGACTAATGGTAGTAAATGTAGGGATGTGTTTGGTTGCCTTCTGCTGCTGCAGTGCGTCTCCGGAGGGAGTGGTGTAAGGTTCCGTGGCGGCCCGACAGTATAGGGTGCCGCCATGTTGATTGTGCAACAGGAAGTGCACTGTCAGAGCAGAGAGGTCGCGCATGAGCCATGCAAGTGCACGAACGGCTGGCCAATAAGATAGAGGCTCAGCCAGCAACTACAACTCCCAGGAGCTTTAGCGGAGTCGCCTGATGCCAGGGAGCCAATAGGAGGGCTGGATTAGCGGGAGGCAGGAAAGGGAAGCGTGGGGGAAAGACCAGAGGGCACCGGAGGAGCAGGGAAGGAGGTAGTGTGAGTGCAGGGGGTCCGTGACCTACCTGCATAGGCTAGATCTTCCCTGAGGGCTCTAAGAGTTTCCCTGAGTCATCGTAGGTTGTGTGCTGCAGGGAAGTCCAATAGTGATAGGCACATCACCCCTTACTGTACAACAGATAGGGACAAAGTGTGCGGAGCCAAGGTTGTTGCTAATCGTCTGGGACCAGATGGCTGGACAGTGCGACATCGGAAAGCAAGGTGCTGGATCGGTGGATCCTTTTCTAAGCTGTTACCGGTCACCGCAGTGACCGGAAGGTATTTACTAAAGTGCACCAACACCGGTCAAAAGGCGCTGATCCCGCCTTAGGGAACACTCTTTGGGGACACTAAGTGGAGTGGCCAAAGTACTGAGCCTATATACATAATTAAAGTTACATGGACACGGTGTGTGGGCACGCGGTGACGGGACAGAGACATTACTCCTTATGAGAGTGGCCGAGCCACTAGCGTTATCAGTATAGGAAAAGCTAATGAATGTGTTCTTGCCATGATAAAGTGATAAGGGTTATTTCATGTGTTACAGTAAAACAGTTAAAAGCATATGTGTGTTGTTATGGTTCTTGCCCAGGGGAATCTTACACGATGGGGATCCTGGGTAAGTGGAGGCGCTGGAGGTTGTTTGAACTGGGGCGCTCCCTAGGATTTGTGGCGGAGAAAGTGCTGCAACGCCTAAGCTATTCAAATAAATTGGAATATAGATATGTGATTGTGTACGAAGTGTAAAAGAGTATATAAAAATATATACTGGCCCTTTTTTGATGATTTCCTGGTTGCTGCTTGACTTCGGAGAAGGGAATCCCGTCTCCTTCTTAGCGTGGCAGTTGTAGTGTGAAGATAGTCAGCGCAAACCTCATGGGCCTCCCGATGTCGATGGAACCGAATGAAATAAAAAAGAATTAAAATCTCAGTGTATTAGATACACATGTGGGGGATGGGGGAACAGGGGGGGGGTGGGTGGGGAAAGGGGGAGGGGGGTAAGGGCAGGGTGTGGAAGCAAGGAGGAGGATAATGCTGGAGGGGTTGATAATTGGTTTTCCACTTTAACTAATCAAAGAATACATAAAATTATGGATTCAGTGACTCACACGGGCTTGTGTGGTGTCTCTCCCTCAACGCTGACTGTAGTGGATTGATTACAGACTCATATGCTGGAGTCTCAATATACATAAAACTCACACGGCCTGATGTGAGTCCTTGTCCTCAGAGGGTGATGTCCTGTATGGATGGTGTCTGGGTTGTCTCAGCAGAATTATCCCCCGATGGGTGTAGTGTGTGAGTGTCTCCTCTCCCCGTTTCCCAGATGACCAAAAGGAGTGTATGCCAACAAGGGTTAACAACAATAAAAAAGGTCTTTAATGGGTATACAGTGGAGACATAAGCATATGAAAGAGGAACCCGACGAAGCTTATTGCGAAACATGTTGTTCCCTGCCGGAGCTCATTGAGAGAGGGACCCAGCACACTACAGGACATCCGGTGCAGATCCCCCCTTCCGGTTCCGCTGCCGGACGCGCCAGTGGGAACAAGAACGGAGGAGGAGACCGTGCAGGAGTGTACCGAGCGGCTGAGGCTGGGCCATTTTATCTGACATCAAGTGTGAGTGTAGTCCTTGTGTTTGCTTTATTTCATTTTATTGTGTCTTATTTTATTGTATTTCATTGTGTTATGGTTCAGCACATGTTTGCATTTCATATGCTTATGTCTCCACTGTATACCCATTAAAGACCTTTTTTATTGTTGTTAACCCTTGTTGGCATACACTCCTTTTGGTCATCTGGGAAACGGGGAGAGGAGACACTCACACACTACACCCATCGGGGGATAATTCTGCTGAGACAACCCAGACACCATCCATACAGGACATCACCCTCTGAGGACAAGGACTCACATCAGGCCGTGTGAGTTTTATGTATATTGAGACTCCAGCATATGAGTCTGTAATCAATCCACTACAGTCAGCGTTGAGGGAGAGACACCACACAAGCCCGTGTGAGTCACTGAATCCATAATTTTATGTATTCTTTGATTAGTTAAAGTGGAAAACCAATTATCAACCCCTCCAGCATTATCCTCCTCCTTGCTTCCACACCCTGCCCTTACCCCCCTCCCCCTTTCCCCACCCACCCCCCCCCTGTTCCCCCATCCCCCACATGTGTATCTAATACACTGAGATTTAAATTCTTTTTTATTTCATTCGGTTCCATCGACATCGGGAGGCCCATGAGGTTTGCGCTGACTATCTTCACACTATAAGTGGAGGCGCTGCCATTAAGATAAGTGTTACCCCAGGCTCCCAGTTAGCGGAGGCTCAGATCTCCTGGAGCCCACAGGTGTGTGCAGTACCCGTAGTCACTCTAGAGCGTAGGAAAGAGGGCTACATAAAGTATAAGTGTAATACAATAAATAAACTGTTAATGTAAAAAAAAAAATTGTGTATCCCGGTTTTTCATTTTCAAAATCTGGTCACCCTATTCATTTCCTCAGACAACATTGTAATATCAGACATTGCATGTGATGCTATTGTAACCAGATGATCTCTAAAAACTAAAATTCCTCTACGTAATTCATCATTGGAATCAGAGATTTGACTTATCACAGACACAGAATCACTCAGCAAGTGTCCTGTGGTGATAAAAACATCAGCATTTCTCAGTAATTTTCTAGTATTGGATTTACTAGAAACCTCACACTCATCTGTAGTAAATGCATCCTGAGAATATACAAGATCATTAAATGTGTGATTAGTACCCCGTATTGCCCCTGCATAGGGCATATCAAAAAAAATATTTTCTGTGGAACAAATGTCATATTCACAGGGTTTGTCATCCTTTGCTATTTCCACATTCAGCAAATCATGCATTGCATGTATAACTTTGTCTACCTTTATATGTAAACTATCATTGAGACATTTCTGGAACAAGGAGTAAACTGTATAGTTAGCTTTTATAATTTGTATCTTTTCCACACACCAAAAACATGGTAATCCCAACCAACCCCCCCAACCCCAAATCCCCCTCCCCCCGCCCTCAATTTTTTTTTTTAAATACTTGATCAATCAGTTTTGGTTGCCATTTAAAATAGTCATCTATGAGATTGTAGTATAAGGAACATGGAATACATCTATAGCCTTGTGAAAGAATGTTCCCATTGCAATTTTTCTCTTTCTTTAACTGTTCAAAGTGATACCACACTTATTATTAAAATCTTTACAAAAATAGTTATAATATGTATGTAACGGGTATTCCCTGTGAATACAGACGCTACTACCTGCTGTGTATACCTGTGTGGCTCTCAGGAGCCTAAGCCTTTGCTCGGGGAGCCTGGGGTACATACATATCACACAATCTCGTGGTGCAACGCCTCCACCTGCGATGGCTCCCGTCAGAGGAGGAGTGGTTCCGCGCAGGATAAATATATATCACTCCACACACCGCATGTTAAATAACCAATGACTTTACTGTATAGCATATACTTATTCATATATCAACAGGTGTCCCTCTCTAGAGGAGACACTGACTACTGCGTCTCGCAGGACGCTCCCACCTACACCGGGTGATCCCACCCCGTGTCCAATAACCCCACACAATATGTCCCGCACCGTTAAAGGGAGATGATATGTGTGACTGCGCAGCCACTAGTCCCGTAATAATAATATATATGTAGGATCGTTGGTGCACTTGTTGATGGTTACCTGCCGAACACTCCAGTGCCCGGGCCTGCCAAGGAGCTTCACAAAGGATCCGAAGGCTGACGAATACAGGAACTACCGTCCGGGGCGATCCCACCCGGATGGCTGCTGCAGCGGCAGCAGAGGTCTGAGCCTAAACCTCTGGATGGACGCGTAGCATCCGCTGTGTCCCTAACTGACTCTGGGTAGTAAGGGGCAGGGTCCCTAACCTGGGGCCTGTCCCTTCAACACTCAAACTACTGGTGACTCAGGGCTATCTGGGGCCTAGGGGGCTGCTGGCCTAGTGCAGGGAGTCACTGACTCCTGCACCCTACCTCCTTCCCCTAGCGGCTCCTGACGCCGACTAGCGTGGGCTCAGCGCGCCAAATGTATCCAATCTCCCCTGCATGGAGATCCTACAGCCCTATTGGCTACCTGGCGTCACCTGACTCTGCCCCTGTGCACCCTGGGGGCTGTATCTTCTTGGGAGCTATTCTCCCCTATGGCCGCCTCGCGTGCACTTCCTTTGCGCATGCGCCAACCTCCGCAGTGGCCACCGGCTGCCGCGACCCATTGCTCATGCGCAACTTCAAGGAAAATGGCGACGCCCCTTGCGGGAGCCGCCGGGGACCTCCGGAGTTCTGGAGTGCTCCCAGCTCGGCCCCCACCCTCCAGGAATGCCGGCGGGCTGCCGCTCGGCTCCGGCAGCCCCCACCATCAGCAGAGGTAACGGGGGTCGCGGAGCAAATGGGGGAACATGGCTACATCCTCCCCCTGGTAAAAACCCCAACGTCCTCGCTTGGGACACATAACTTCAAAACTATATACATCAGTTATATAATAAATATGCAGTTCAATTATATAACTTAGCACATTCGCATTTACTTTATACGATATTGCACAATTCGGTGAGTATCACAATCACAGATTGGATTTTGCTCCGAGACCACTGCTGAGCCTCATAATGGGGTGCCCCAATTTGTTCATAGGTTACCCGATTTGGAGGGTACCTGACTCTTTGGCTCCTTCGGAGCTGTTCTTCAGCAACTCCCTCTGGGGAGTAATATGTACAGTCCTGAGGCTCAGCCTCT
The DNA here is from genome assembly GCF_040206685.1 of Ascaphus truei. NCBI lineage: Eukaryota > Metazoa > Chordata > Amphibia > Anura > Ascaphidae > Ascaphus > Ascaphus truei. The sequence continues at coordinate 332,064,769 of NC_134485.1, read as the reverse complement.
TCCCTTGAGGGGAGAAATGTCTCTGAACAGTCTCTGTTGGGTACAAAGCTCGGGCTCTGTGGATCCAAAGGCTGGCCTGTTGGTGCCACCTTAGTAGGCGTTGGCCTACGGGGCCCTTTACCCGTAGCTCCTCCGGGAGATGCCCCTTCTGTGGAATAGTCCCTTTGAGAGGGTCTTTCCATAGGGTCTCCAGGAGTTTCAGAGTGGGTTTTGTCATTTACAGTCTCTTGACTCATCTCTGATAAGTCGGACTCACCGTTGAGCGGTGTGGCCAGTAGTTCTGCTTCTTCGTCTCCCACTTGGGGGATGGGGAGAAGGTTATTACGATGCCAAACCTTTACCCGGCCGTCAGTGTCTTTGATGCGATAGACCGGGAGGCCAGGCATCTGTGACTCTACCTCATATACGCCGTCTCTCCATCAATCAGCCAGTTATGTTTTCTGGGGACTCCCAGATTACGAAGCAACACAGCATCCCCAGGACGTAGCTCCCGATACTTGACTTTATTGTCATATCGTCTCTTATTGCCAGCATTCAGTTTAGCTGTAGACTTCTCAGCCTGTTGGTACGCTTGCTGCAAACTGTCCTTTAGCCTTTGCACATACTTGAAATGGGTATAATTGTGTATCCCATCTGTTGATACTCGAAGACGCACATCTACTGGGAGTCTTGCCTCCTGCCCAAACATGAGGAAGTATGGGGAGAATCCAGTGGACTCATGGCGAGTACAGTTGTACACGTGTACCAAAGCTTCTACGTGACGACTCCATTCCGTTTTCTGCGCACCCTTCAGGGTTCCGAGCATGTCCAACAAGGTCCTGTTGAATCGTTCAGGCATCTCCTTCGGGGTGGTACGGAGTTGTGCGGGATTTGGCGATGTTCAGAATTTTAAGTAATTCTCGGATCAGAGTGCTCTCAAAATCCCACCCTTGATCGGAGTGAAGTCGGTTTGGAAGACCGTAGTGAACGAAGAACTTCTCCCATAGTATTTTTGCGACTGTGATGGCCTTCTGGTCTTTTGTGGGGAAGGCCTGCGCATATCGGGTGTAATGGTCCGTGATGACCAGCACGTTACAGATTCCTCGGTTATCAGGTTCAATACACAAAAAGTCCATACACACCAGGTCCATTGGACCAGAACTCTTGAGATGGGCCATGGGTGCTGCTCTGGTAGGCAAACTCTTGCATTGAACGCACCGGGAACAACGGCGGCAGTGTTGTTCCACCGCTTCCTGCATCTTAGGCCAGAAGAAACGGTCTCGGACTAACCCAAAAGTCTTCTCTACACCGAGGTGCCCATGCTCATCATGTAGAGACTTCAACACCATATATCTCAAGTTTTGGGGTAGAACCAGTTGTCGCCTATCAGGGTGGTTGTGATATTAGACTACCCTATAGAGCAAGCAATTGTCTATCTCGAACTTGTCCACCTCACGCATTAGCAACGCGATCAGGTCTCGGGGAGCAGTTTTCAGTAGAGCGGGATTCTTTCTCTGAACAGCTTGCCGAATGATGCCAATTACTGGATCTCTTATTTGATAGTCCACTAAATCCTTCCATCTTATGACTTTGTCATGGGTTATGTTCATTCCCTTGGGATCGCAGTAGGCGGCGGCAATAGCCTGCCACTGGCATCCTAATGAATCTGCAACTCGTAGTTCGGAGAAGGCCACCTGATCATTGATGACGGCCGCTATGCTACACATCGCTCGCATCCCAGGCCCGGGGATCTCTTCCCATTCATCATCATCGGGAGTAGCACTTAATCCTGGTCGTCGTGATAGAGCGTCAGCTCCAATGTTCAAAGGCCCCGGCTTGTACTTCAGAGAGAGAATCTGTAGTTACATAGGGTTGCCAGCCATCGGTGCCCTGCTGCATCCAACTTGACGGAAGTATTGATGTACGTGAGGGGATTGTTATCCGTCCTTACCTCAAACATAACACCATAGAGGTAATCATGAAGTTTCTCTGTGATCGCCCATTTGAGAGCCACGAACTCTAGCTTGTGAACAGGGTATTTCTGTTCATTGGGTGTCAGACTGCGGCTGATGTAGGCTACAGGCCGAAGACCCTCTGGGTGCTTCTGATTTAAGACAGCGCCCAGTCCATTGAGACTGGCATCCACATGCAGAACGTATGGTTGTTCTGGATCGGCATATGCAAGCACTGGTGCTTCAGTCAGGCTTTTCTTCAAGTTCAGGAAGGCCCGCTCACACTCAGACATCCATTTATCACCAAACGGTTGACGGGCCGACGCGGCCTTCCTTCTGGTATCTTCAGGGTATATCTTCAACATATTGTTCAGGGGTTTAGCTCGACTAGAGTACCCTTCCACGAAGCGATGGTAATACCCACAGAAACCCAGGAATGATCGCAGTTCCGTGACATTCTCGGGATGCGGCCAGTTCACTACAGCTTCTACTTTGGCGGGATCGGTAGCAATTCCTTGAGCAGACACGATGTGTCCCACGTAGGTCACCGAGGTGTGACAAAACCGACACATGTTGAGGGATAACTTCAATCCTTCTTTTCCAAGATGGTCTATCACCTTCAGCAGTCTCTCTTCGTGCTCTTCCAGGGTCTTCCCGAAGACAATGATGTCGTCCAGGTAGACAAGACACTCCTGAGGGTTCATATCCCCGATTGTTTTCTCCATCAGTCGCTGGACGGTAGCAGGAGCTCCACATATACCTTGGGGCATACGCGTAAATTGGTAGAAGCCCAGGGGGCAGACGAAGGCTGTCTTTTCCTGATCCTCTTCACTCATAGGTACCTGGTAGTACCCAGATCGCAAGTTGAGCACGCTAAAACATTGGCTCCCGGTTAGAGCATTCAGGATTTCGTCAATGCGAGGGAGGTTGTATTGATCGGGTACCGTACGATTATTCAGAGTTCGATAATCGACACACAATCTTACAGATCCATTCTTCTTCCTTACCACCACTATGGGTGATGCATAAGGACTCCGAGACTCCGTCAATATCCCAGCGGTCTCCATTTCCTTCAGGACATTCCTTACATCATCCACATCCCTGGGGGTGATGCGGCGAGAGCGTTCACGGAACGGAGTGGCGTCACTCAACCTAATGGTGTGTTGGGTGCTGCGACTGCGGCCCACATCCATCTCGCTGGTGGAAAATACGTCCTTCTTTCATTCAGCTTGGCCGTCAGTCGATCCTTCCACTCAGTTGGCAGCGTCGAGTCTCCGAAGTTGAAGTCCAGATCGACTAACTGCTCACCCACTGCAGCGGCGTTCACCTGGGGCACTGTTTCTACCGGGCTGACGGGATATATGCTGCCCAAACTTTGTCCTGCATCAATGTCCATCAGGAATGGAGAGATATTTTGAACATACACGTAGGTTCGTAGAGGAATTTTGGTCGTCCACTCTCTCACTTCAGGTATTAACCTATACCCGCTCTGGGTCTCTTCCTCAGGGGAACTCTCCAGAGAGAACAGATGATCAGTCTCATCTCGATCCGGATAACAGCACCAGATGCCCATGCGTTGCACTCCCCCTGGTAAAATGGTCGTCAGTCCGCATTGACGATTGTAGAGGTCCCCGTGACGCTCTAAGGCATATACTCTATTGCACTCCTCTCTCACTACAGGGTCAAGGAGTGGATTGGCCATTGGCAATTCATTGGTCTCTTTCAGGTAGGGTCTGATTACGGCTCGCACTATATCCGTATTGGTTCCCAAGATGACCGGGTACTGACACTGTCCTTGAGGCTTCGGGCATACCATTGCCTCCACATGCATGGGATGTTTCTTGCCTGTATTCAATTGAAGTATCTCCAGTTGAATTCTCACAATCCCATCGATGGGGTAATCTTCATTGCTCAACCCCTCACCTTCATATGTTTCGCCGACCGCAGGGGACAGTGCTTAAGGTGTTGGTCGTAGAATTGTCGGTAGATTATGGTCACTTGGGACCCGGTGTCCAGTAAAGCAGAGGCATAGACTCCTTCTACTAACACACGCACGATGGCAGAGGGGCCTACCTGACAGTAACCATCCCCGGCCAGAATTCCATCGTCTGGGCTTAGGTCCGTAGGGGCTTCGGGAGGCGCAGGGGTGGCCTCGGATGTCCGGGCTTCTGTGGTCTGTATCCGACAGATCATGGACCTAGCCAAGCTTCCTTTACTGGGCTTTTTCTTTTCTTGGGTGCCTCCATCCGGGCACTCTCTGGAGAAATGGCCTTTCTGTCCACAACCATAGCAGATGATATCTTTAGGATCTAGTTGTCTTAGGTAAGTGGGGGAGGATCTCCCCGAAGTCCGGCCTTTCGTCGAGGGCGACTTGGGTAGCTCCTCTTCCTCTTTGACAGGTTTCTTGATCCGGTGAGCGGAGGCTCCCGGGATGTCACTCGCAGGGGGCTCTTTAACCTTGGTGCCTGTATGCAGCTTGGTATAGGCTTCATGCCCTTTGACGATCCCCAAAATGTCCATGAAGGTAGGGGGAGGCCCCTCCATTAGTGAGCACCTGATCATGATCACTATGTGATGCGTGGGAATGGCCCCTCGGAGGAACTGCTTGCGCCGGTATTCGTCCATCTCTGAGGCTAGGATGAGGCCGCAAGTTCGCAATTTCCACAGGACTAGCTGGATCGTTATTTGAACCACAGCTCACTCTCCTCTTCATCTTTGCCATAGATCTGGTTACTGTATGTAAAATAACCAATGACTTTACTGTATAGCATATACTTATTCATATATCAACAGGTGTCCCTCTCTAGAGGAGACACTGACTACTGCGTCTCACAGGACGCTCCCACCTACACCGGGTGATCCCACCCCGTGTCCAATAACCCCACACAATATGTCCCGCACCCTTAAAGGGAGATGATATGTGTGACTGCGCAGCCACTAGTCCCGTATAAATAATATATATGTAGGATCGTTGGTGCACTTGTTGATGGTTACCTGCCGAGCACTCCAGTGCCCGGGCCTGCCAAGGAGCTTCACAAAGGATCCGAAGGCTGACGAATACAGGAACTACCGTCCGGGGCGATCCCACCCGGGTGGCTGCTGCAGCGGCAGCAGGGGTCTGAGCCCAAACCTCTGGATGGATGCGCAGCGTCCGCTGTGTCCCTAACTGACTCTGGGTAGTAAGGGGCAGGGTCCCTAACCTGGGGCCTGTCCCTACAACACTCAAACTACTGGTGACTCAGGGCTATATGAGGCCTACGGGGCTGCTGGCCTAGTGCAGGGAGTCACTGACTCCTGCACCCTACCTCCTTCCCCTAGCTGCTCCTGACGCCAACTATCGTGGGCTCAGCGCGCCAAATGTATCCAATCTCCCCTGCAGGGAGATCCTGCAGCCCTATTGGCTACCTGGCGTCACCTGACCCTGCCCCTGTGCACCCTGGGGGCTGTATCTTCCTGGGAGCTATTCTCCCCTATGGCCGCCTCGTGCACACTTCCTTTGCGCATGCGCCAACCTCCACAGTGGCCACCGGCTGCCGTGACCCATTGCGCATGCGCAACTTCAAGGAAAATGGCGGCGCCCCTCGCGGGAGCCGCCGGGGACCTCCGGAGCACCGGAGTGCTCCCTGCTCGGCCTCCACCCCCCAGGAACACCAGCGGGGCTGCCGCTCGGCTCCGGCAGCCCCCACCATCAGCGGAGGTAACGGGGGTCGCGGAGCAAAAGGGGGAACCTGGCTACATGTAGAATTGGCAAATGTTGCGAAGCGTGGCTGAGTGCAAGTCTCCCATGCAGTTGGTTCCCAAAAAACATAACCACCTTTGTCATTCCATTTTGTCGGAAGGGCTTGTATCCGTATCTTTCCAGTCTTACTGTAGCATCCTCCACTTCCATTCTTAGTTTCTGTAATAGCTCATCATAACCATCATCACTGTACGTGGAATTATCCCACCAGTCTGAATGCATTCTGCAAGAAATAACACCATTATGTGGTCTTACCCCACCAGGAATTCTGTATTCTTCTTCGTCTGCTCCTTCCCAGAATTGTATGCGAGAGTCTTTATAGCCACCTGGTACAAATCCTTTCTGCGTATTTTGTCCCGTATTCAGATAAAAAATAGGATATTGTTTATACCTTAAATTTTCAATGGTTACACCAGGCCATGGGCATTGATAAACTTTTAGCTCCCTCTGCGGCCATTTACGTGTTCCTTGAAAATCCATGAAATAGCAATGTCCAAATGTAGCATAACAGCGTTTTTCACGGTAGCTGTGTTGTTTTCAATGGTCATGCAAGGGTAGATCATATTGCAAATTTGTAGCTTGAATCTGCTGCATCTGCCCATTTACATGATCTGTGACCCATCTCCTTCCTTCCAGCGTAGTTATACCTGCAACTTTAGCCATTACTGTCGAGTCAAACAGTACAACCTGTGAAATGCCCAAAGTCTTTTGCTACTTGATTATTGGTTTAGGAAATCGTTTCCAATACACACTTTGGGGTATACCCACGGATTTTACCTCCACTGCATTTGAATCATAATAGACTCCTCTTTTCACGAGTCTTGAGTCAGGTGTGGCAATACCGTATGCTTCCATAAGATTCCATCCAATGACATGTCCTTGTCGTTTAGTCACAAAGTGCCATTGTAACCTGAGAATAACACTGGGAAGTGTTGCAAGAAAAACGATACATAGTAACAGGTACAAAAATGTCTTTAGCAAAGATTAGTCCATCTGAGAAAGATCATCCAAATTGTCTTTCTTAATTCTGTGTATCTGGTAAAGCGTACAAACTCATCAAGATCATGTTGTAGGTCCACATATCCACTATCTTCTTCACGTGGCTGAACCTCTTCAAGTGTCTGAAGCTTCATCAGGAAATTCAAATTCATAGGAGCTGTCATTATAATATCATAATATTTTATGTATTTTAATTAATCTGGCACACGGGGGCTAATGTTGGTTACAAATGGCCTTAAAAGTACAAGAATAACAAATAGATATTCATAACAGTTGCAGTGAGACGGATGCAATAAGGCCAAACCCAAACTTCATGTTTATTAGGTGGCAAGGGAAACTTAGAAGCTGTGACGAGTGCTCACCACAAACAAGGCGGGACCGCGAGGCTGAGGTGGGGATGTTGATAGCCATCGACCAACAACCGAGCAGCCACGTCCGGTGTGCAGAGTGGAGATAATATAGCTGGGTCAGGGTAGGAGAGGTCAGGTAGGTAGAAGGTACTTGCTATAGTCTGAGGTTGGAGAGTGTAGAATTTTCATATATCCGTAGCCGTGAAACCAGCTGAGGTCAGGAGTCCAAGTGTGAGCTGAGGTCACAACAGGAAGGCAAAACAAGATAAGGCAAAACCAACGAGTAGCTTGAGGGAGCACAAGACACATAAACCAAAGTTTATGCTCAGCCAGTTTGTAGCAGGGCTGGCTGAGTACTTTAAGGGCAGGCAGCCAATGGTAGGAAAGCACACAGCTGCAGAGTAATGAATGCCATCAGATATAGGCTGTCCACTGATAGGCATGGGCGGGGTGCACAGCAGCTGAGGAATAATTAAGAGAATTAACCCCTTGTTTGCTTGTGTCTGTGCGGCGTCTGCACGTCGCCTGCGTACGCCGTAGGTTGCCCGTGACATCACGTAGGCGGAGCGTAGAGACGGTTCCTGCTGTGTTTTCCTTCCTCGCAGTGCGGCGCCTGTGTTGTGGCTGACGCGTGTCACTCGTGACGTCACGAAATGCCCGATCCTAACAGAAGCAAGACGGTGAAAATTAGTCTTGTTATATTTGGAAAACTCGCCCAAACTATTGATACGAATCACATTATTCCAAACATTATGGAAATAAAGTTAGTAGTGTGTTTCTATCTTCAGACAACGATTAAAGTCATAACTCTTTAGGTTGTAAAACTGTCACGCTGATTGATGAAAAGGGGTGGGTTTTTGGTATCTCAATGCAGAAGGTTTGGGCATAAAAACATTGTCATGTGTGAATAGAAAATTAGATTTCACCTAAGCGACTATCCATGCTGGAGCACGTGAAATCTCAATTTCCACTCAAGACCCTTAGGGAAAAGATCTTATCAATGTTAGACGATAATGTCAGTTGGATTCTTTATTTATCTTCTTTTATTTTGATGAAATTGTCTGATTTATTATAACTGTATGTTTTTGTAATAATCTTTCTGTAACCTAAGCACAGTATATTTTTTTATATTAAAGTGATACTTTAATAAGCAATACTTTGGGCTCTGAATTAACTGTTTGCACGCTTTGTAGAGAGTAAATTACATTTTCGGTCACATTTTGCTACATCAGATTTTTGTGTATTAAGTGCATAGTTTTTCTTTAGTAAACAGGGACCAGACACCCTGGCAATAGATATTTTTTACATTTATTATTGGTGATTGCAGCAGATTGATAAATTGCAACTGAGTAAGGTTAAATATTAACTAATTTGAAGTATGTTGTGAAGGTGACAAGTGAGTTGGCTAGAGTAGCCGTGTGTATTAACCCTGGTTGCATATTTAAGTCACATGCTCACAAGTGTGCTGGTCATGACAGATGGTATATAGGGACGAATTGAGGGGAGATATTGCTCATTTGAGGTACCTTTGTGGAAGGTGAAAAGTGGGTGAGCTAGACAGCTGTGTATTAACACTAGTCCCATATACAGGCCACGTGCTCACAGATGGGCTGCATGTGACAGAAGCCATTTAGGGTGATAAACTTCAACTTCTGCTGCACCTCTGGGGTCAATGGGATCTAACAATACCCCCTAATCAAATCCTATAAGGGACTTGTCTACTTGCCAAGATGGTAGACAGACCAAGTCATATCATTCCACACCTAAGATGGCTGCTGACAGGAAGTCAGCCTCTCTCTGGTCCTCTATTGCCAGCAGCTGCTCCTGGCCTTTCAATAGCGGGCAGATGCTTCCTGCCTTTGCTCGTGCAAAGCACTCTGTGCCTTGCTCTGCCTTTGATTCTGTTTGTCTTGCTGGTGTTTGGATTCCTTCTTGAAACTGACTACCCCTGCCTACTGCCTTCCTCAACCCCGGAACTGGACCCGACTACCCCTTATTCCAGGCCAAGATCTGTGTATTAACCCCTACCTGTGCCCTGCAGGTCCGTTTCCTGTTTGCAGTCAGCAACATTATAAATCCATAGTCGTCAGGTAGCCAGCCCTTGCAAGCTCATCTAATACTGTAGTGCCGACGAGTATTCTAAAACAAATCTGGGGCAATCACCAACAAGACCTAGTAGAACCATCTTTTTGGGGTACTAGGGCTACTGGCAATGCCAGGGACTTTGCGATTGAGAGATCACCCATGGTGCCAGCATATTTTCCATCTCTCACTCCATACCTTGCCCGACGTCAGCTAAGACCTGATAGGCTGACTTGCAGAGAGCTGACAATTACACAACTATAGTGCTATACCCCAAAACAAATCAAATATATAAAATATACAAAATGTTTACAAACAATCTAATGTAGCATAAACATAACATCAAGTAATTAAGAAAAAAGTTTAAGAGTATCCACTTAGATCGTAAAGTCCTGCAGCCGTGAGTCCTCTGGGATTATCCAAATCCCATAGAAACAGTAGTTTCTCTATCTTTGCAAATAGAGTCCTCCTTGGTTCTGGAACTTTCACTCGTGCTCAATACAATGCATGAAAAATATAAAAATGTAGAGAAACAATGAGGAGTAACACACTTAATTAAAGATGCTGTCACCTCTGTGAAAATGGTAACCCTTGATGCCATTTCACCCAGAAATGGTGATGGAAATGACCATAGACAAACACACACCACCACCAAGCAGTTAACCCTTTACAGCCTGGATTAGTAATCTATGCGTAACCCAATCAATTAAGATGTATCCTATTACACCATAGTACTTCTAGATTACACTGTGAATGATAGTTAATAGAGAACACTCACATCAATGGAGTTAAAGATGAAAAAATTGCACCTCTACTAGATGAACAATTCTCAGCAATAATATGGGGAAAAGAAAAATGAAAACATCAATATAGCACAGAACTGCTATATACCAACATTTAATTAACCAACATTTAAACACAAACACTTGGAATAAAACTCTTGAATTCCTTCATGCTTTGTAAGCCTTTCAACCATTTAAGCCTGGTTGGGGGATCCTTTGATGTCTCTTTCCGCTGTGGCTGCTGGGAACCTTGCCTCTGTGGGTCCACGTGTAGAACCTTTTCCTGCGTTACTTCCTGATAATCCTCAGCAGTCCCTGCAGCTCCAATACAAACCTATTGTGTACACCCCTGAAGAAGTGAGACGTCTCTCACGAAACATGTAGGGTGAGGTTTGCTATCGATTACGCATTCCTAAGTAGCTTATTTATTGATACCCTTTTGCTGTGGGACTATATGATACTCTATGCCAACCCTGAAACTTCTGTATTGGAGGCGCAGGGAGAGCTCAGGATTACCAGGAAGTAATACCGGAGGAGGCTCTACGCGTGGTACCACAAGCACCAAAGTGGTTAATACATTTAAAAAATGCACTACCTCACCCCTTGCCCACCTTAGTGGCGAGTGATGCATTGCAATACAATCATGGATGAAGGGTGATGGATCCTCAACTTGACCCGAAGCAATGGATCCTCCATTGATAGAAGAGCAGTCTCTGATGAGTTGTTCAAATGTTTCACCGACATTATTTAAGGCATGGTACATCTCATTTCACAGGAAGAAGAGCTGTAAGCAACATCTGAGAAATGAAAAGAAGAAAAGAAAGAAGAAATACTCACCAGAGACTGCTGTTCTATCAACGGAGGATCTATTGCTTTTGGTCAAGTTGAGGATCCATCAACATTCATCCAGGATGGCATCAGATTAGAAGAAACCATCGGGCCTAGATCTATTTTAACTGCTTTTCATTTTTTGTTTATTTTTGTGCCATAGGGCAAGCATTATTTTGATTGTGTTTTTTTTGTGTTTATTATTCTTGGCCATCAGGCAGGGCTTGTTTGGTGGTTTTATTTTTATAGTTGGGCATCGCCCCTTTATTGGATTTGGCAGCGGGTGCCCCTGAAAAGTAGGAGGAAGGCCTTCATCCCGGCAGGGGTAAGTAACAGCTATTTATTTAGGGTGTTCATTGATTGGCAATGTGCCTATCTAGGTCCCTATTGAGGGCTCAGGTAGGCACAGTGTCAATCAATGGATTTAATGGCTTAGTATTTATAATGTCATGATGTATTAGAATGTCTATTTTGTTTTATGTTTATATTTATGTTTTTCAATGGGCAAAAGTTCTATTACATACATTTTCCTAAAAGTACTATTGCCCATTACTGTTTTTTTTGGGAGGGGGGATTGATGGGCTTTTGTTGGGGGTAAGGGGGTGCATGATGGGATAGTTACCCCGGGATGGGTTAACCCTCCATTACCTTAGCGGTTAGCCATTAAGGTAATGAAGGGGGTTATTAATGTATTTTAATGCTGTTAATGTTTTTTTTTGTACTACAGGATACCATTTATTGCCAATAAGTTCGCGATTGAGAGGTCCTAGTTATCCCCTGTAACAATCAATGGTTTTATGTGTAAAATGTATTTTTAATATTTTTTTTTAATGTGTCTTTTTTTGGTAAATGCCCCAAACCACTATTAGCCACCTTTGGCTAATAGAGATCTTGGGCATTAATCTGGCGGGGATGGTGAGAACTGGGTAGTTAGCCCTGGCGGGGTGGTTAAGCCTCCCTGGAGGTGGTGGGATGGACTAGCCCCTTCATTGCCTTTGGCATTAAGGTGGGTAAGTGGGGTATGCAGAATCGTTTTATCTTTATATTAACCTCTTTGAAGCCCTTTCAGGTCAGGTAGTCATGCAGACCTATGACTCATTGACCCGTGGGCTACTAAGGGGTTAATATTTACTGTAATGCATCGTAATTACTATTGTATCATCTATTTCAGGTTGGTTTAGCTTATCTGGCCTATGTATATAATGCTCAGTATATTGACCATTATATACATAGGAATGTCAGGGCTAACGTCAGCCTGGACTAGGTGATACATTATTTGCGGTATTTCTGCCGTTCATCCTGTTCCAATAAATATCGTAACTTGATTTATGGCACTTTTTACCTAAAAATGCGGTATTTACTGTATGCCTGTTTTTTCCTGGTTCCGGTACTTTTAACCGATTCGATAAAAAGAGCTTTCTTTAGGGCGGTGCAATGTTGATGTGTTGCACTATAAAACGCACTATTTTGGGGGGTGGGGAGGGGGGGGGGGGGGCGATAATACGGCATTTTTAGCTTAATGTATCCAGCCCAATGTGTTTAAACCAAGAACACGTTCATTATACAATACTACCAGTGATCACTACTGCATGAAACATATTATTTGGCATTGCCCTTCAGTGCCTCAAGCACTCATATCTGTAATGTTATCGTGGAAGGGTTAACACCACCTGATCGCTGCAGATGACAGTGGTTTGAAGTAAATCATTGTATGCTGTCCCTGCTCCTCTAGCACACATAATCATAAAAACAAAGGAGAGAAGAAAGAGGACAAAGAAATGCGTGAGACATCAAAACAGATATATTGCTACCTTAAGGCATTGCTCTTATTTCTCTCTCTCTCCCGCACTATCTCTTAGTCTCTTTGTTATGATTTGTTTTTTAAAAACCTGCGACAATTGATTTCTCGCTCAGAGCTTTCATGCTTAATTCCAGTGGGGCAAAGGGTGCTTTTTTGACATAAAGATAGCATAGGTTTTTATTTCTTTATAAAAAGTGATGTATATAATTGAGCAATACAAGCACTCCTTATGGCCATGTACGTCAGATATTATTTGATTGTAAGCTCTTTTGGAGCAAAGATTAATTGAGCCTTGTGAGGTATAATAACCGGAATCCATATGAATGTTTTTAAATGATCACGGACATCTCCAAAGAGTGCTTCCTGGTTTTGAATTTTTCTGCCTCACATGGGATAAAAGGAAGCCATCATGAGTGACATTGGGGCTTCCTATTGGCTCCTGTGATGCAGAAGGTTTGAATCATTTTGTCTCCCCTCTGGTGAGGACTGAAATGTGCTACTTTTACCAGAAGTATTTTAGAGACCAGATGGTTCCCAGAGCTGCAAATGTTTTAATGCTTGAGACCCCCTGGTTCCTATCTTGGTAAAAAAAAAAAAAAAAGGAGTGAGGGGGTGGGGGGCTTAAAAGTGGTAGGGGTAACTGCTACTTTGACATAATACAGATGCCATTTCTGAAAGATTATAATCTGACGTCAGTACTAGTTGAGGCATAAACAGAGATCAAAGATGTGGTTGGACATAATTATGTTTATTTTTATTTATATATTTTATGTAATGCCAGATCTGTTAGGAACAGGCCCTTATTGAATCATCAGAGTTACAATTTCTCACAGAGACTTAGTTCGATGAAAACGCAGCCCCAATTTTAGAAGCGGCTGTCCCAACAAATTATTCCGTGAATCACTGCTCAAGACAGCAATGTAGGCAAGGAGGTGTGCTAATTTGAAACGTTGGGCCTTCCAAGTGGGGCTAATCCAATCATTTCAGTGTATTGCTACCAGTGGGGTTTAGATTCCTTCTCATTTACCGACCCACTGGAAATGGGAAGGTATTTTTGCAGGAAATAGCAGTCCTTCTTGCTGGCCTAGTCCTAGAGCACCCCAGATGGTTTATATTGGATTATTTGAATGCTAGAGTCAATGATAAACTCTCTCAATTTGGCCAAGGCCTCCTGAACACAGGGAATGCTCTGGGATTCACACACGTTGTTTGCTCTGCTACCCACTACAAAAGAATGGCTGCAGAAGAATAGCGTTTTAGAATTGCCTTGTCAAAGTCCAGATCTAAACCCCATTGAAATGTTGTGGCAGGACCTGAAGTGAGCTGTCCATGCAAGGAAGCCCTCAAATGTCACTGAGTTGAAGCAGATCTGTAAGGAGGAATGGGCTAAAATGCCTCAAAACAAATGTGAAAGACTGACCAGCAGTTACAGGAAACGCTTAGTTGAAGTCATTGCTGTAATGGAGTGCTCACCACAAACAAGGCGTGACCACGAGGCCGAGGTGGGTATATATATACAACACCAACCCACAGCCGTGTGGGCGCGTCTGGAGTGTAGATAGGTCAAGGTAACCGGGTCAGGGTTGGAGAGGTATGGATGGTCAGAGATACTTGCTGAGGTCGGGGTTTGAGAGGTGTGTAGCAGTACCTGTTTGACATGGCCAACACGTTCCTGTGAAGACTTAGAAAAAATCATTGTCATCCAAACAGACGATAACAAACTGATTAAACAGGTCCCTGAAGATATCATTAACGAAGTCTTGAAAGACGGCAGGGGCATTACAGAGGCAGAAGGGCATGACGAGGTATTCATAATGGCTATCTCGAGTATTGAAAGCCGATTTCCATTCGTCACCCTGGTGAATTCTTACCAAATTGTAGGCCCCACGCAGGTCCAGTTTGGTAAAGATGGTAGCCCCTTGGAGGCGATCAAAGAGTTCTGAAATCAATGGCAAGGGGTAACGGTTTTTGATGGTGATCTTGTTAAGAGCTCTTTAATCGATACAGGGTGGTAGAGATCCGTCCTTCTTCACAAAGAAGAAGCCTGCTCCGGCTGGGGAAGAAGATTTCCAAATAAACCCCTTTAGTACATTTTCTTGAATGTACTCCTTCATAGCTTTAGTCTCTGAAAGGGAAAGTGGATATGAGCTTCCCCTAGGAGATACTGAACCAGGTAGCAGGTCAATAGGACAATCGAAGGCGTGATGAGGTGGCAGAAGCTCCGATCTTGCTTTATCAAAAACATCCCGAAAATCGGTGTAAACCTCGGCCAAAGTTACCTTCCCTTCTTTAGGAGCAACAACTCCGCATATACTTTTGACGGGCACTGCGCCATTCTTAGGACATGAAGCGCTCCACAGGACATGTTCCTTGTCAGTCCAATCAATAGATGGGTTGGGATGTTGGATCCATGGAAGGCCAAGAATCATGTCAACCGATGGAGTATGGATGGCATCCAGTAGGATCTCTTCCGTATGGTCCTCACCTGTACGTAAACGAAAGAGGGTGGTCTGTAAAGAGATAAATGCTGATTGCAGTGTCGACCATCAATTGCTTCCACCCCTGCAGGACATATCTTGTGAACGAGGGGGATGTTATTCCTCTCAGCGAAGCCCTTGTCAATGAAATTGCCTCCCAACCCGGAATCCACAAAGGCTAGAGCAATGGTGTGGAAGTTCTCGACGGTCAGCGTAACAGGTACAAGGATCCTGGTTGGCAATGCTTTCTCTTTGGTAGAGAAGGTAGAAAGTGTTCCCAATGTGATTCCCCACGACCTCATTGGGAGTTGGTGTTTCCCGACTAGTGGGGGCAATAGAGTACCTGATGTCCGGGATTGCCACATTACAGGCAGAGGCCGGCGTTGCGTCGGAGATGTATCTCACTGGACAACAACTTGTTGCCCCCAAGATGCATGGGCTCAGGAATATCTGGCAGAAGAGGGTCAGCTGTACCAGGATGGAGAGAAGGGAATCTCAGAGAGAGCAGCCGGTGACGGGTTCTTTCGGACCTCCTCTCCTGCAGTCATTGATCAACGAGGATTCATATGGCGATGAGTTCTTTAAGATTGGTAGGGCGTTCAAGTGCAGCGAGCTCGTCCTTTAAAATCTCAGAGACCTTGCAAGAAGGCAGCTGATAACGCTTCATTATTCCATCCTGTCTCAGCAGCGATAGTGCGGAACCAGGGCCGTCTTAATGTATGGGCACACTGGGCAGTTGCCCGTGGGCCCCACAGCATAGGGGGGCCCCACACGACCGGCCCAAGCATGCCCACCAATGCTCTCCCCCCGCCCGGCACCCCGGCTCGCTCTTAGGGTTGCCAGGTGTCTGGTATTTGGTTCCCCTGTCCGGCTAGGGGGCTGGGCAGCTTCTGATTGGTTGCTGCAGTGTAATTCAGCCAATCGGGAGGTGACAGGAGCCTGGGGGGTGGGGACAAAGAGCGGAGGAAAAGCATGCAGCAGAGAGGTAAAGCTGTGTGTGTCTCAGTGTCCTGCCTGTGTGTGTCTCAGTGTCCTGCCTGTGTGTATGTGTGTGTCTGGGTGTGTGTCTCAGTTTCCTGCCTGTGTGTGTGTCTCAGTGTCCTGCCTGTGTGTGTGTCTCAGTGTCCTGCCTGTGTGTGTGTCTCAGTGTCCTGCCTGTGTGTGTGTGTCTCAGTGTGTGTGTCTCAGTGTGTGTGTGTCTATCTGTGTGTGAGTGTATGTGTGTGTCTCAGTGTGTGTCTCAGTGTGTCTGTCTTTCTGTCTGTGTCCTCTGTCCTGCCTGTATATGTGTGTGCCTAAGTGTGTGTGTGTGTGTGTGTGTGTGTGTGTGTGTGTGTGTGTGTGTGTGTGTGTGTGTGTGTGTGTGTGTGTGTGTGTGTGTGTGTGTGTGTGTGTGTGTGTGTGTGTGTGTGTGTGGTGACAGACCATACAGTACTGGCAACTTTGTTTAATTGCTCACTCACCCTTACTTTTCTTTTACTATACTAACAGTCTTCCCATTTTCAAGATCTATTAAAAATAACCAGCATTGTAAATTCTCAGAAAGGCTCCATAACTCAGCTCTCATCACAGCAGCATTGCAATCTCTGCAGCACCCTTCTTACTTACAGATCATCCCCAAGAAGGCAGAGCAGGTTACTTATTCAATGGCATGATTCAATATGCAATTTAAAGCTGGATTTTGAAGTCTAAATTTGAAAGCTACTGTATTGATAATGACGGGTGGGGGGTGATAGAGGATGAAGGGAGGGGGATGGGGGGATGAGAGAGGATGAAGGGAGGGGGTGAGAGGACAAGGGGAGAGAGAGAGGATGAGGAGGGTTGCAACAATCTTGTAATTTGTGGGAGGAGCAGTAAGATCAGTATTGCTCGCCATGTACAGTATGACTGCAGGTCAGTTATTTATAAATGATCTGACCATTACGTCATTTGTTCTAAATTTCACGCCAAGCATGCACCAATTTGCACTATTTCATATTCTATTTCCTAAAACAATTCTCGGAAGGGGCGCTTCCTCCCAAGACTCCTCCCCGGCACCTCGGTTCCGCTCGCTCTCCCCCCGCCCGGCACCCCGGCTCCGCAAGCTCTCCGCCCGCCCGGCACCCCGGCTCGCGTCACAACCGCTCGCAGCCTAGCAGTGCAGCACTTCCGGTGCCTGCTGCTGCTAGTGAGCGCGTGGGAGGCTGGGAGCAACAGCGTAGGCAGGGCCCTGTGCACTGCTTTGCCCGGGGGCCCCTAATGTTGTTAAGATGGCCCTTTGCAGAACTCCAGAGCGTATCTAGCCATGGAGCGATTTCCCTGGGAAATGTGGAGAAGGGTAGAAACGGCAGTTATCTTGCGACCATGCGAATCAAAGACTCAGCAGAATTCATGTGTAAATTGTCCAAAATAATGAGTGAGGTAAGATCTTTTTCCCAGATGGGAGAAGCCCAGGCCAGGGCATCATCCACTAAAACGGTTGGGTGTGGGAAGTCGGGGTTCTGATGTCGAGGTCATGGATATAGAAGGTAGAGTTGCAGCAGAAGGCCCCGAAGGGAAAGGACTAGGAAGAGGGGCTTGCGCCCGGTCAGTAAGAGACAGGAGGTTCTGTTGCAATGTGTCCATGTGATGGTCGCTCTGTTCTAATTATTTTTCAATTTCAGAAAACATGCTGGTGTGCAGAGGAACTAGAAACCAGAGTACAAGACAAGACTGTGGAGGCAAGGGTAGCAGTGAACACTTCGCACATAGGAAGGTTTATGCTCAGCCTATTTGCCAGTGGGCCGGCTGAGCATATATAGGAAACAGGAACCAAGGAGGTAACAGACTGGAGGAGGTGCGTCAGTAAGACTGACCGTGATAGGAGGACAAAGTGCAGGAGACAGGTGTGGGGAGGATCCCAGAAGCAGAAAGATGATGCAATGTGTGCGCGCGTTGACCGCGCGGTGTACCGATGACGTGGACGGAGTCTGGCTGCTTGTAAAAATGGCAAATTTATTTCAAGATTGACTTGTTGACATTCAAAGAACTAAACTACCGACACACTTTATTGAAGTGTGGTCGGTACCGCAAGCCGGGAAATCTCCCGGCTTGCTAGTGGCCGCCCCTCGGCGTGCCGCGCGTCATAGACGCGCGGTCACGCGTCATCGGGAGCGTGCGCCCCCTGCACGCGTGTCCAGGGGCTCCCCGAGGGAGCCCTGGTGTCCCGCGATCGCGGGACAGCGGCAGGGGGTTCCGGGGGACCCGGCGGACCCGGCAGCGGTAGGGAGAGCGCCCCGATCGGAGGGCGCTCTTCCGCTGCTTCGGCGCGCGCCCGTCACACTCGGGCGCGCGCCAGGCTACTGCTGCGGCACAGAACGGGCAAATGCTCGAATAAACTGTGCCGCAGCAGTATATGACCAGGGTACCAGCTATCTGAAAGAGCTTCTAATTCCTTACACTCCCACTCGCTCACTTCGATCTGTAGATGAAAGACTCCTAACAGTTATCAGAATCTCCTTGACTTCCTTTGGGGCCCGAGCATTTAGCAACGCTGCTCCCACTCTCTGGAACAATCTGCCTTGTACAGATTGAGAGGCCCCCTCTTCGAGAATCTATAAAAACAGGTTCAAGACCTACCTTACCTGGTTACCCAGTCATTTAATTATGAACCACAACCTGTCCGGCATTTAATAGCTACAGTACCGTCCCATCCTGTATTGTATCTTTCTTCGTGTTTTGTCTCTTTTATAACCTTAAATGTTTTCATCTTTTTCCCTTTTTGTAACTGTGAAGTGCATGGAGTCCCACTGGGAGATTGTTATATATATATGTAGCGGTCATGTAAAATGTCTACAGTCATCTCTGCTGCTGACAGTAAGGCCTGGTAAGTTGTGGGCATGCCAGCAGTAATTATGGAGGTTTGCTCTCACACCCTGGTGAGGTGCCCTGTGTAAGGATGGGAGTGGTCACAGACTCTGACTCCCTGGTTGGTGATGTCAGAGTTGTGTCAGCCCCCAGAGTGTACATAAGGCACAGCACTGTGTCTAAGAGTTAGTTCAAGTGTGAGTTCGGCTAGTTCTACTTCTAGTTCAAGTACAAATCCAGTTATGTTCTAGTGGCTGAAGCAGGAGTCTGTGTCCAGGGACCTCGCACAGAGTAAGGACATCCCGGCTGGGATAGGGAATCCCTAATTGAGGCGAACAATACCTTTCCAAGGGAAGTACGGTGACAATGGAGGGCTAATTACACCCATTGTGGAGGGCAGCATGGCCCACCGTACAATAAAGATGCTCTTAATTACAAACCCTCTCTTGTACATGTGTGGAGTGATTGTACAGAGAGGAGCACCACAGAGGAGTTCCTCGCCAGGACCATCCCCAAGTGACCGAAGGGACCCTGATGAGGTGGAGGCGCTGCACTGGATTTAGGTAGGACTCAGCACACTACCTCAGCTGCCTGTCTGGACAGGTCCTCCCCACACACCATCATGCGGGAGACTCAGGAGTCCTGTTGCCAACAGGTGCACCACCAGATACTATCACACTGTAATGGGGACTGGTTAGACCACAGGGGCCAATATGAGATTGGGTGGGTCAGGCCAGGTCACAAAAACCGTTACATATATATATATATATATATATATATATATATATATATATATATATATATATATATATATATATATATATATATAACAATCAAAAAATAAATAGATGATACCGTTCTGTGATACCTCTACATGTATGTATGTATATATATATATATATATATATATATATATATATATATGCAAATATAGCTGTATGCTCATCTGCATGTCTTAGGGAGGTCTGCAACCCCGCCTTTCCCCATTATCACCCAGCATACAGCACTTCCACTGCAGCAAGGGATTCTGGGAAATGACATGCAAATGAGCACACAGTGTCACTTTTTGCCTCAATAACCATTTTTAACATGGTTCCCTATAGGCATAAGCTTGCTGCATGGTCACAGCTTTGAGCACAGCCAGGGTTAAGGTGCATACCCAGAAAACCACCCACAGACAGCTGTTTCGACCTTGATGGGTCTCATCAGTGTGGGGTTGGATTTACTGGGAATGCAAGAGAGGCTATGGGATAGGCTAAACCATAATACTGAGTTAAGTTATGGTGAGTAAAAAAAGTGACAAAAACCCTCCACAGGAAAGCAAATATGCAAATATAGCTGTATGCTCATCTGCATGTCTTAGGGAGGTCTGCAACCCCGCCTTTCCCCATTATCACCCAGCATACAGCACTTCCACTGCAGCAAGGGATTCTGGGAAATGACATGCAAATGAGCACACAGTGTCTTTTTGCCTCAATAACCATTTTTAACATGGTTCCCTATAGGCATAAGCTTGCTGCATGGTCACAGCTTTGAGCACAGCCAGGGTTAAGGTGCATACCCAGAAAACCACCCACAGACAGCTGTTTCGACCTTGATGGGTCTCATCAGTGTGGGGTTGGATTTACTGGGAATGCAAGAGAGGCTATGGGATAGGCTAAACCATAATACTGAGTTAAGTTATGGTGAGTAAAAAAAGTGACAAAAACCCTCCACAGGAAAGCAAATATGCAAATATAGCTGTATGCTCATCTGCATGTCTTAGGGAGGTTTGCAACCCCGCCTTTCCCCATTATCACCCAGCATACAGCACTTCCACTGCAGCAAGGGATTCTGGGAAATGACATGCAAATGAGCACACAGTGTCACTTTTTGCCTCAATAACCATTTTTAACATGGTTCCCTATAGGCATAAGCTTGCTGCATGGTCACAGCTTTGAGCACAGGCAGGGTTAAGGTGCATACCCAGAAAACCACCCACAGACAGCTGTTTCGACCTTGATGGGTCTCATCAGTGTGGGGTTGGATTTACTGGCAAGTTGGATTTACAGCAAGCTTATGCCTATAGGGAACCATGTTAAAAATGGTTATTGAGGCAAAAAGTGACACTGTGTGCTCATTTGCATGTCATTTCCCAGAATCCCTTGCTGCAGTGGAAGTGCTGTATGCTGGGTGATAATGGGGAAAGGCGGGGTTGCAGACCTCCCTAAGACATGCAGATGAGCATACAGCTATATTTGCATATTTGCTTTCCTGTGGAGGGTTTTTGTCACTTTTTTTACTCACCATAACTTAACTCAGTATTATATATATATATCTCCCAATGGGACTCCAGGCACTTCACAGTTACAAAAGGGGAAAAAGAATATATATTATATATAAAAAACATGATATTGTTATTGTTTATGTTGAAATATGTTGATAAAAAAAGGAAAATATAAAAAATAAATATTTGTTATACTGTTCCGCCTACAGTATGTATGCCTTTTCTTATAATATACACCTGTGAGCAATTATAAAATACTATATAAGGAAATGCTGATACACTACAAGAGCATGAGAAACAACAACGTACAGTAACATTTCAAGAAGGGAATGCCTGTCTCAAAATGTTTACCATTTACTTTATATTGTGGAGATCCTGCAGAGACAGTGGGAGTGGATGGGGAGGTGGGGAGGTGGGGAGGTGGGGGGGGTTTGTTATAAGAGAAGTGTATTGAACAGACGAGTGCATATAGTAGACTATAGAATACAGTATATTAAACTCTGGAGATCTGCATCTATATTTTTCTTTCTTCCCATGTCATACAGTATATATTATAATGAAATTGAAAGTCTTTCACTAGACATAGATCATCAGTTGAGTTTCTGTCAACTCAAGACTGGTCAGAGATATTTGGTGGAAAACATGGCAGACTCAGCTGCAGAATTGAATACATTTTATTACAATATTTGGGTCGGATTACTCCTCCTTTACACATTCTAGATATTTTCTAAGAAACAGATGTGCACTTGACCCTGTGTTGGCTCTAAAAATATTCCTCTTTTAAAAGAAAATCATATCATCATGTAATCTGGAGCTGTTTTTGCATCCTACTGCTGCGGCCGAGTTTATTCGAGCATTTGCCCGTTCTCGGCCGCAGCAGTTACCTGGCGCGCGCCGGATGGTGCCGGGCGCGCGCCGAAGCAGCGGAGGAGAGGCCCGCCGATCGCGGCTTCCCCCTCTCCTCTCCGGGTCCGCCGGGTCCCCCGGAACCCCCTGCCGCTGTCCCCCACATCGCGGGACACCAGGGCTCCCTCGGGGAGCCCTGGACGCGCGTGCAGGGGGCGCAGGCACCCGATGACGCGTGACCGCGCATCGGAGACGCGCAGCACGCCGAGGGGCTGCCACTTGCAAGCCGGGAAATCTCCCGGCTTGCGGAACTGGCCACACTTCAATAAAGTGTGTCGCCAGTGTATTTAAATATGCAGGTGTAAGGAATCGGGGAACACGTCCTTTGCGACGTGTTCCCTTCTTACCTGTTTAATCTCAGACCTTCGGTCTGGCACCAGCGCATGCGCGCTACCCCGCTCTGCTTACAGAGCGTGCATGCACAGCTCTTCTAGTGTGCCACGGAGCTTAGCTCCCCCTCGGACGCGCGCGTACACATTACGACGTGCACCGCTCCCAGGCTGCGTGGCAAGTATACATTTAGCCCACTTGTCTCCTGCAGCCAATCCTTGCCTCCGCGGAGGCCGTGCCTCCGCTCCGCCTCCCTTGCTACTGGTTCCTGTGTGCTACAAATACCCTGCAGTTCCTTTCCTTCCTTGCTGAGCATAACTAGTTGTAGCCTTGTGCTCCTACGTCTGTTGTGCCTTGCTCCTTGTCCTGTGTTTATCTTGCAATTTAACCCTTCGTGTACCGACCTGGCTTGACCTTGGAACCTCTCTGGCTATTGACCCCGGCTTACCCTCGACCTTGCAGATATCTCCAACCCAGACCACGGCTATATGGACTTACACGATTCTGACCTCTCCAACCCCAGACCACGGCTAACGGACTTGACTATTCTGAACTCTTCATTCCAAGACCTTGGCAAGTATCAACTAACCCACTCTCTCCAACCCAGACCCGGCTACGTTTGACAATCCGCCTGCCAGGCACGCTTCCGCTGCTGTGGGTGCGTGGTTTACTACTTCCCCACCTCAGTACCAGGGTCCTGTCTTGCTCATGGGCAGCGCAAGCGTTACAGCAGGTAATTTATCATCTATTTAGCAAAAATAATGATAACTATTATAACAGGGAATATGTATCACTGCATATTTTGACGCACTGCATCAATTTCGCTTCAAAATTGCATCATATGTACCAAACTTATTGCTCCAGTTCCTTACGTACTGGTACAGTATGGTTCAGATAACTTAACTGTTAACATCTTGTGTCTCCTGATCTGTGTGACTGGTTGATTTCAAGTGTTGGTTGTATCAAGTGTGGAGTTAGAAACAGGAGTTGGAACAAGGAAGGGGTTAAAGAGGGTATAGTATAGTGAAGTACAGTTAATTGTTGGTACTTATAACTCCATAGTTACAATAATGAGCAGGATTGAGAATGCCACTCATTGCGCATTTGGTCACATGTATGTGCACTTGGAGAAGCTGTTCCAAGGAGCAAACTGCTTTAAGAAGTGTGAGCGGGTGGTCTCTTTAGAGTCACAGATTGCTGATTTGAAGAAGAAACTTGCAATATTGAGGGACATTGACAATCTTGAGTGGAGTTTAGTGCTCACTGAGCAGGCCCTGGCTGGGACTAGTGGTGTAGATGGTGGTGCTGTGAGTGAGGAACAGATAAGTAGCTGGGTAACAGTTAGAAGGGGAAGCAGAGGGAAGAGGAAGAGGCAGGCCAGTTCTGAGCTGACCCATCCCAATAGATTTGCCATATTGAGTGAAGATATTGGGAGTGCTAGGGCAGAAATGGCAAGGCTGGGGGAGACTGATTCCTCTAGTAGCCAGGGGAATAGTTCCTCCAGCACAGCTGGGACTCAGGATGCTCAGATACAAAGAGAAAGGGATGCCTACCGCTCTCCGACTGTATAGAAGTATATGTGTATATGTATAGAAAATAGTGTGCATACAGGAATAGGGTATACCAGAGTACGGAGAAAGGTCACAGACGTGGCCTAAAAGAGTCCTATTTGCACTCACTATTTACCAATGATAGGCTAGGAAAGATTCAATCCTTGGGGTATACCCCATAGCCATACATTAAAATATTTAAAACCGATTTATTAAACACATATTCAACAAAATAATCAAAATGATAAGACAACCACTATGTGGCTAAAACAGGGGGAGGGGGGCTGGCAGCGGGGGGTGGGGGGAAAAAGAGTGTAGGTATATTCACCAGAGCAATGAGAGACTTAATTCGTCTAATAAGTAAACCAGGATATAGTCTCCAATAGTTTAAAGTATGGAATACAAAGTGTATCCCCTACTCATACATAGTTAGTACACTTATCCTTGGATGTTAGTGGATATTCCATTTGTCTCCTTAATACTCTGTTATAGCGTACATTACTACATAGATAGTCCTACTGCATGTGTAGTTAATACCTTTTATGTTTTAAGTATTGGTATACAGTACCTTTTAATGCCAAAAAATCGTATACTACTCGGCTACATGTAATGATAATAAATTCACCGACTACACATCTTTATTTCCGCATATGGGACCCTAACAGGCCAATGGCGTAACTGTAACTTATATACACACAAATAGTGCTCGGTCGTATGTTTCCATCAGCTGTATAGCAGAAGCTGAATACTCGATCCGTGTGTAATGGCATTACCAGCACAGAATAGATAATGTATCTTGGGTTTAACCGAGCACTATTTGTGTGTATATAAGTTACAGTGACGCCATTGGCCTGTGAGGGTCCCATATGCGGAAATAACGATGTGTAGTCGGTGAATTTATTATCATTACATGTAGCCGAGTAGTATACGATTTTTTGGCATGAAAAGGTATACCAATACTTAAAACATAAAAGGCACGTTGGCACCAATGACAAAGTTAGAGAAATATGCAGGGTCCTAAAGAATGATTTCAGGGATCTAGGTCAAAAGCTTAAGGCAAGCACCTCCAAGGTAGTATTTTATGAAATCCCGAGTAGGCTGAGACAGATCTCCCCAGGCACATCAGATTTATGCTGGAGAGGATGTGGCCTGAGAGGAGATATGGTATATATATGGTGGTCATGTCCACAGATTCAAAAGTTTTCGAGAAAGATCCAGAATATGTTACAGGAAATTACAGATACAAGAATACCTCTAGACCCACTAACGTATTTATTAGCAAAGCCTGTTGAAGAGGTATCTAATACGATGAGAAAAATTATCTCTATTGTTCTTACAGCAGCCCGTTGCTCTATAGCAGCGGCGTGGAAGAATATAAATGTACCATTGAGACATACAATAATTAAAAGAGTGAATAAAGTTAAATTAATGGAAAAACGTTCAGCTCAACTTAATCAAAAATTAGATAAATTCTATAAGGTATGGGAACTGTGGCCTCCGGTTTTTAGTTAGAATCCCGATCATGGTTGATTATTATTCCTGGACTCTTTTACCTTTTATCCCTTAAGCATTCCCTCCCCTTCCCATTCCTTCCTCTCTGGTCCCATCTTTATCTATCCTTTTTCTGTATCTTTTCTATGTTAAAAAATAAAAATAATTTGAAATTAAAAGAATCCAAAGAGATTTATATATTGATATGCAACATCCAGAAAATAATAAAGAAAAATTGTTATGAAGATAATTGTTTTTACTAAGATAGATGTATAGATATTGTTCCTTTATCAAAATTGTACATGTAAGTAAGAGTTAATTTATTTAAGTAAAATAATAAAAAATATTGAGACGACAAAAAAAAAAAATATTTGAAATAAAAGGTGGTTACTAAATACTACTGAACAGACTAACAGGCGTTTTCCTAGACACAGGCAGGGCTTTGAGACTGCTACAGTTAGTCCCTCATCTGGGTGTGAAACTAACCTTACAGACTCCAGGCTGCTACAGAACCTAAGGACCATTTCTTACACAAAGGTACATGTAACCTACGTACAAGACCAGTGCAAGCAAGCGACAAAGGACACACATCAGACAAGGGGGTATGTGCAACAGAGGGGTGCAGCCCCCCAGACGATGGCAATATGTCAGTTTATGGTCTTAGCACTACAGTTTTTACGGCATAGGCTTAATGGAATTTTTGGCACCTTTTACACAGTTCGCGGCCATAGAGGGTATATATAGCATGCACTTACTATTGCACTTTATCTTAACAAAAATTCGCCAGCTGACCAAAACCTTGACCGTGTTATAATAAATGTTCTGGTTTTGAAAGATCACTGGAGTGCCGCTTCTCCTTCGCTTTTTCGAGAGAGAGAGAAAGAGAGAGATTCACTAAACTGTGATAAGTGGCTTAATGCTTGTTAAATGCCCTTAAAACATGATATTGCCTGTTTTGTTATTTACTATATTTCTATAACAGTGAATTATTGTGCTCTAACGGCTTTTTAATGAGCTTTAACTCTCTGGCAAAAGAAAGTCGTACGAAAAGCCAAAAAATGCCCCAAATCGTTCCCCCCCCCCAGAAACTGCTATTCAGTAAGCAGTGATAAGCTTATCGTACTTCATAATTTTGCAATATTTTGGCACCAGCTAAGTGGTGCTGGTACTAAAGATATTGCAAGATGCATAAAAGTATTTTATTTTTACTGCACAGGATTAATACCGGAGACCAGTGTGGACCCGCAAATATCCCCAGGAATCCCCATCGGTTTCCGGGGGTCCCCACTGGTCTGCGGTATCAATCATGTGCAATAAAAGTAAAATTGCAGCCAGTTTAATTACCTTAGCGGAAAACCGCTAAAGTAATGACAGGGTAAAATAGCAGGCACTGGTTTGTCTTTGGTACAGGGGGGTGGGTGAAGCTTGTACAGTAGTTGCTCCAGGGTGGGTGTTTAGGGCTTGCAGGAGCAGGCAGTAGAAGTTAACCCCTTAATTACCTTTGTTGTTACAATCGCTAAGGTAATGAAGGGGTTAACTCCTCGCTCTACCATCCCGTAAGGCCTAAACGCCACCTTGGGGTAACTACTACCTTCACACACCTATACCAACAACAGGAATGTGTAAAAGTGCTATTAACCAAAGATGGCTAATAGCGTTTTTCCCCATTTAAAAATAACATTACAGTGCAATACATTAAAATAAATACAACCTCCCCTCCCCCCAACCCTCCAACTCATACAGATATGGATAATAGTGCATTTGCCCATTAAAAATAAAACCAGCCAGCATAAAGTAAATAAAATTTCTACTTACCCCGTCCAGGATGAAGACCGTCCTCGTCTTCCTCCCCATCCTTTCTGTCCTCCGTGGGCAGGAACATTGCAAAAAAAAACCAAACCTAATGTCCATTAACCTCTTAATCACCTTAGCGGTTAGTAACCACTATATTCATTAAGGGGTTAACTCCCCTCCCCCGCTACCTACCCGGGAGACCTAACTACCCTCCCGGGACAACTACCCCCACCCTAGTTACCCATTGATTGGCACAGTGTTAAACCATGCATTGCCTGTCACTGTATTTATAGCCCAAAAGGGACATAGATAAACACATTGGCAGTCAATGGGCATCCTAAAAAAAATAAATACACAATTAAATAAAATACAATCAATTATTTTCTTACCATTGATGTCTTCACCTCCGTCCTACGTGAGTACCAACTCTTCACCCTTGATGCAATGCTCCTCAAACAGCTAATGTGAAGAAGTCCATGATCACATCTTGATTGAAGAGACGTCTCCCCGGTGAGTTCTTCATTCTTTTCTTCTATCTTCTTTACTTGTACTCCAATGTGCGGATGTTATCTCATCGTCTTCTTAAGCTCAAATGAGATGAGACAGGCCTTATATAAGGTCTGTGTCGTCACATTTGAGTGTCAAATGATACACCCCCAACCGATTGGAAGGTGTACCATGTGACAGATTTTTTTTTTTTAAGGATGTGACATCATCAAAAGGGAGGGAAGCCAGTTAATCAGTAAGGCTCTGCTTCCCTCCCTTTAAAATGACGTCACCAAAAACCAAATGGCTGCCATCACATGTTACTCCAACCAATCAGATTGGGACCCGCAATCTGATTGGTTGTAGTAAACCATGTGACAGCTTCCATTTTCTTATAAAGGATGTGACATCATCTTAATATATAATACATATGCATTTGGTACAAATACACACACACACATATATATATATATATATATATATATATATATATATATATATATATATATATATATATATATATATATACATACATACATATACACTCACATATACATACATACACACATATACATACATACACACATATACATACATACACACATATACATACACACACACACACACACACACACACACACACACACACACACACACACACACACACACACACACACACACACACACACACACACACACACACACACACACACACACACACACACACACACACAATTTTCTCCTCCACACAACAAATAAAAGATTCACAAGCTTTCAATGTCTGTGTTGCATATTTATTTCAAGAGACTCTAATTGCACAGCATTTCGGGGAATTTAACCCCTTCATCGGGTGTCCAAAAACCATACAGTGTATGACATTCCTCTGCAAACATATTGATCTTTCTTACAGTATAGCCTTCCTACACCTCTTCATGCCAATCGCAATCATCTTTTTGGGTGCTACAGATAGTAATTAAATCACACGTGTGTTATACAACAATATATATATAATTTTAACATCTCCAACCCTCCAAAGTGTATATAAACATGGACACATTTCTAAAGGATTATAGGGCCCATTGTAACTGGATTTCACTGTGTCGTATATATTTACACATATTCCCCATTTATATTTAACAGGGACAATGCCCAGAATTAGCTCTTTTGTATATTACACTATTGTTATTAATTATCAATGTCCTTTATGAGGCCATGATTTTATTAAAAAATGTTAAAAAAAAACAAAAACACCATTTTGTTTCTCCTATGACTTTATAGTGCAATCTACAGTTACAACGGGGCAGTCAAGAACCTACTGTATGTGAACTTAGTGCCAACCAATTACTATTACCCTAAACATTAATCATAAAACATTCAATCAAAATTTACCCTATAATGAGAAAACATACATCCCACAAGACAAAACAAAAGAAATCATACCTTTATAAAATTTCAATAGTCAGGCTGCATTACCTCATATTATTCAATAATTGTCATCCATATCTTAGTTCTTCCATATGGATGAGAATTATGTGCTGCCGGCCACGTAAAAGACAGCTACGTACAGTATATTGAACGTATGAGAGAGTACGAAGAGGACTGCTGCTGTTTTTTGTTTACATACAGATACCACCTGCGGATACTCACGCAACCGGTATGTCTTTTCAAGATAGCTTAAAAACAGAGAATTATGCAGAGGCTCTATGTATTAGTCAGGCTGATAGGGAAAGCATTATTGGAAATTATAAACCACATGCTGCTTTTGCGGCTGAGAATGGGGTGCCTGCAATCAAGAGGAAACTCACATAGACAGACTAATTTAGAACTACATAGTTCAAATATAAAAGTGAATAGAATCCCAAGCGGTCTGCGAATGAACTTACAGCCCATATTATGCAGGAATAATGACAACTATATTGAGAATTGAAGGAAAATCCTCAATAGATGCAGTATAGATCTCATGCTGTTGACACACTGCAAAAAAGATATTAAAAAAAACTGGAAATCTCGTCTGTTGAAACCAAAGGAGAATAGTGTTGGAATAGCTAGTGTTGACTATGATACATATCTATGTGAGGTAAATGCCAATATGGAGAAAATCAAACAGGAAATCATGGTTAGAAAGACAAATAAATTCAAACGTGATTCTATGAGTTGTATAGAGTATATACAGATGTAGTCCGACTTACTGTTTTCCGTGCCACAACTGCATGTGGCCACAGCCGTGCGCGATCAAGGCCCTGAAAATAGTATGCAACCCTAGAGGACTAACTCTGTGGGGTCCGTGTTTCTGAATGAGACCCCACAGCGTTAATCCTGTTGGGCCAGCAAGAAACCGATACAAACCTTGTGAACGAGGTGCGCAACCATCTGTCTGCTGACCCCAGCAACTCTGAAGGTAAGAAGCGTCTCTGGTCTGTTCCAACCCCCTAGATCAGGGAGCGTAATCTTTTTTCCCTGCGCCCCCCTGCCGTCTGTCCCACTCTCCTCGTGCCCCCCCTGCTTACCTTGTTTCAGACATCCTGGCGACCAGGAGCGTATAAAACAAGGTAAGTAGAAGTTTACAGAGGCCATGCAGCTCCCCCAGCATTAATTTAAATGTATTCGGGAATAGTGCGGGGGCCTCTGTAAACCCTGCGCCCCCCGAAGTGAGTCTTGCCCCCCCCCTAGGCAGGGGAGAGGCAATTGTGGTGATGGATAAAGACAAATATAAAATGGAAGCATTGCGTCAACCTGAAACTGTTGACCACTACAGCAGACCAGGTTCTTTGCAGTATGGTAAGCTCTGCTTTCTGCAATATAAGTCTGCTCATAATTCTATCAATTACACTTACAGGACAGATATTTGTCTATTTATATATACATTCATATGTATATATTCATGTAAATATTGTGTATTTAATACTGCCCAATTTAATTACTGGAAAATACTAAAGCTATTGCAGTATCCATTTATTGAATTTCCGCTCTTTTACATTATAATTTTATACCTGAGACCCATTCAGACTCTTTCATTTTGACAATAGAAACTCCCAGCTGGGAGAAAATGGAGCTCAAAGGTATGGGATGCACTAATTAAATGAGAAAAACACTTAAGGATAGAGAATTCTTCCAATATGTTCACTCAGAATTAGAGATATATGCAATATAAGATACACACTAGGCAAATCTATGATAAGTCCATTCTAGAGCATTAATCTTTTGGAGGATCCCACTCATTGCAGAGTGTAATAGGCAAAAGACATTGCATGCCCCAATATCCAAGGGCAACCTCCTAGTATCAAGACAATCCAAAGCTTGGAAAAGTAATAACAGATGAATGGATGTCCCCTCCTGCTGAAATCCACTTGAAACAGGGTCTTCACTTGCCCAGTGCAATCTCTAGTGTGCAAAATGTTGGAGATAAGCTATATCAAGAGAAACTGGCAACAAGCCAAAAGACACTGCACCACTTCGTATGAGACAGTGAAGAGGGTGAAAAAACAATTTATTTGCAGCAAAAAAAAAAATACGGGAGAAAATTACATTTACATGTTTCGTTCCATAGAGCTTTATCTTTAATTTTGACACACTTTATCATCACAAGCTAATAAAGCTATATGTATATTTGGGCTAAAGCCCCCAATTCTCACTTACATGTATGATAAATAAAGTGCACCACCAGAAGATATACAAGGAATAGGTTTTCCTAGTCACCGCCGTGGTAAACGACCTCCCACCGCAGTGACAGTCCATAGGGAACGACCCGTTGGTTTTGATTCCTGTGGGGCACGTAGTAATGCCTAACTCCATTCCACTGTGATAATCCCTTAGGGGCAGCCAGTTCGATCCCAAGCCTGTGGAGAGCTGCAGCCGATGTCGACGGCAGAGCTCCAGGCGTTCAGATCACCTTGCGCACTTCCGGGTCCTCACGCTCACTTCTAACGTCTGACGTCAAGGCGTCTCTAATGGCTATTTGCCAGGAAAACCTTGTAAGTCCTTGTTAGTCCTCAGGATAAGAGAATAGCACCACCTAGCGACCCCTAGAAAATGGGTGCCACCTCTGCTACTCTAGGGGTTACACAGTTATAACTGCGGCTTGATAAGCAAGCACTATTATTATTTGTAGACTAATATTCTTGGTACCGTACTATCTGGATGTTATACATAAAGCCAGCCAATCAGTGAATACTGTATCTGGTTGGTCGGTCAGGACCAACCAGAAAAGGAAAACGGTTTAAAACAAATATATAACTGTAACCCTTCTATGGTACCCCACCCGACATGAGATTGGGGGGTACACTCCTTCTGGTCACTCTGAGTGGTCTGGGTGCTGTGACCTGCTGGCAAACAGGAGGGCTGAGGGCTCCACGGTGTTGTGGGGAGAACCAGGACAGGGACAGGAGGTGATGTGGGACAGGTTACCTTGCTCTCTCTGGGTGGTGCAGTGCCTCCAGCCAGCAGGGATCCCCTGGGGTCTCCAGAGGAGAGACCCCCACTGACACTCCATTCTCCATACACAGGAACAGGGACACACACAGCAGCTTCTTTTCTGTGGATCTTTATTCAGCATAGGTGTGCAGACAGCATACAGCATGATATCACAGGCATGGTGTAATCTCTGCCTCTCTGCTCATGGCAGCTGGAATTCCCCCCCCCTCCTTACCCAGGTGGGGCAAGAGGGGGAGACCTCTTCTTGTCTTCCTACCTCTCTCAACTCTCTCTCTCTCTCTCTAGACTCCTGATCACTAACTGAATTTGGGAATATGTCTCAATTTGAATATCCTCAGGGAGTGTTTCTAGCTTTGAATCATTACAACTCAAAGCTGGATACCGATTGGCTCTCACACACACACATTAGGGGGTGTTCCAACCCATATCCACCCTTTGGATTAACACATTCAAATGTTGCTTAGGCCCGCCTCTGAATATTGCTACAATACTTCAGAGCTGAAACTCACAAACAGGCCAACTGAAGGAATTAACCTTTCCACTGCCTGTTCTAACAGGACTGACAGAGGAAAGGCCCAGAATTAGCAATAGCTGCCGAAGGCCAGGCTATATAACCAAAAACAGTATTCAAGTGCACCTGTAACTGAAAATAAAGTGCACTAAAGGAGAAGGCGGAGCTTAAAAGAAAAACCAAGGGGGGATACTGAGCAGAGCA
Source organism: Ascaphus truei (assembly GCF_040206685.1). NCBI lineage: Eukaryota > Metazoa > Chordata > Amphibia > Anura > Ascaphidae > Ascaphus > Ascaphus truei. Next base: position 332,031,986 of record NC_134485.1, on the reverse strand, counting down.
CCCCACTTAAGGCCAACTGGGAGGTAAATGCAGGTACCTGCCCAGTGGCCACAGTGTGGGTGAACACTGCTCAGATACGGGAGCGCACCACCACATGGAACAGAGCCTGGCAGGTAAGGGATACCTCCCCAGCCAAACACTGCTCAGATACAGGAGCGCACCACCACATGGAACAGAGCCTGGCAGGTAAGGGATACCTCCCCAGCCAAACACTGCTCAGATACGGGAGCGCACCACCACATGGAACAGAGCCTGGCAGGTAAGGGATACCTCCCCAGCCAAACACTGCTCAGATACGGGAGCGCACCACCACATGGAACAGAGCCTGGCAGGTAAGGGATACCTCCCCAGCCAAACACTGCTCAGATACGGGAGCGCACCACCACATGGAACAGAGCCTGGCAGGTAAGGGATACCTCCCCAGCCAAACACTGCTCAGATACAGGAGCGCACCACCACATGGAACAGAGCCTGGATACCTCCCCAGCCAAACACTGCTTCCTGGCGAAGGAAACTTGGAGAAAAAAACAATTTTATGGCGCTTGGATAGCTAGTACATATCACAGAAAAATAAGGAAGGTGATGTGAAATAGCGCTAATGGGAATTTAAATAATTGACCCTACTCTGAGGGTGAGCCCTATGGTAGAAAGGCAGCCTGTTGATAAACTGACAGTACAATCAGAATAGACAGCATATAACAAAAAAGAGATACCGGCGCTAATGAGTCCAAAATGATGGAATCCTGGATATCCAGTAGAAATCGTTCCAGTCCCAAGATGATCAACAGTCTCTAAATCTTTGGGTGCTCAGATAGGACTTCATGCAGGGGAAGTGGAACATGTAATGAGAAAAGAGATATTTAGTGCAACACAGCTAAACAAATTATACAGACATAAAATTGCAAACTGGCTGGCACAAAGTGACAAGACAAACAGACACAACTAGACATACAACACTAAGCAAAGCTAATGATAAAAGTTAATTTATTTTAACTAAGGATTAAAATAGTAGGACGAATAGCTGATACGCCGCTCCGGTGGGTTAAAACCTAGATAAGGCCTTGCCCCCGCTGCATGCTGCAGCGTCCGCTGTGGCGGACGCTGCGCACACCAGAGCCCTCCCCGCAACGGCGCGAGGGGGGGCCGCAGCGCTCGCGCGAGAGCTACTCCTGCTCTCAATAGAATTGAGAGCAGGAACTCGCGTCGAGCGGCTAGGCACGCCCCCCGGCGGTTCAGCCAATGAGGGCGAACCTGCCGGGTGACGTCATGGCCGCGCCCCTGTCACTCCTCCGGCACGCCCCCCCCGGTCTCTGCTCCTACAGTGAGCTGCAGACCGGGGAATCGCCGGAACGCGCAGCCGAAAGCGCGGGCACGCATTAGAGCGCCGTGACCGGGGCCTTAGCCTAACACTCACAGGACGGCAGATATAAAACTGCATTGAGTCAATGGAGGCTGGTAGCCACGTGTTTGGGGTCCGCAGGGTGTCTTGGAAGCCTTGTATTCCTTCTGTATCTCTTTGCTGGCAATAACCGGAAGTGACGTCTCCGTCGTGGCGAACCAGTAGTGACGTCGCCAGATGTGACGTCAAAGCCTGGCAATCTCCAGTGAAGCTGCAGGAAACGGCAATCCGCACCTCCTTGCCCCTCGATCGTTCAAACAGGGCACTCAGCGCTTGTACTGCTTGTACTAATATCAACCAAAATTTCCAAAATATTATCCCCTGAGGAAGTGTGTTTAGACACACGAAACACGTAGGGCATTTTTATTAATATTTTGGAAATTTTGGGTGATATTAGTACAAGCAGTACAAGCGCTGAGTGCCCTGTTTGAACGATCGAGGGGCAAGGAGGTGCGGATTGCCGTTTCCTGCAGCTTCACTGGAGATTGCCAAGCTTTGACGTCACATCTGGCGATGTCACTACCGCTTCGCCACGACGGAGACGTCACTTCCGGTTATTGCCAGCAAAGAGATACAGAAGGAATACAAGGCTTCCAAGACACCCTGCGGACCCCAAACACGTGGCTACCATCCTCCATTGACTCAATGCAATTTTATATCTGCCGTCCTGTGAGTGTTATCTAGGTTTTAACCCACCGGAGCGGCGTATCAGCTATTCGTCCTACTATTTTAATCATTAGTTAAAATAAATTAACTTTTATCATTAGCTTTGCTTAGTGTTGTATGTCTAGTTGTGTCTGTTTGTCTTGTCACTTTGTGCCAGCCAGTTTGCAATTTTATGTCTGTATAATTTGTTTAGCTGTGTTGCACTAAATATCTCTTTTCTCATTACATGTTCCACTTCCCCTGCATGAAGTCCTATCTGAGCACCCAAAGATTTAGAGACTGTTGATCATCTTGGGACTGGAACTATTTCTACTGGATATCCAGGATTGCATCATTTTGGACTCATTAGCGCCGGTATCTCTTTTTTGTTATAGTACATATCACAGATGAAAAAATCAAACCAATCCAGGTGATTATCCTTTGGAACCAGCTATGCTGTTGGGGATTCCTCTGTGCTTTTTGCAGTGCTGTCATGATTATAAGAAATCGGAAACAAGAAGCTGGCGAAGGAAGTTGGATGCCAGCTGGCACCACTGTGGAGAAGGGTCTGCATACAGGTATCTTTGCAGGTATTAGAGGCAGAAGGTGGGCACCTGGGAGTACACACACACAACTCCCTGTCCACCCTCTCCCATAGGGAGGCACGTAACACCCGCAGAGACCCAATGCTTTACCATCCAGAGAAAATCCAGGAACTTCATCTGGAGTTTGGTGATGAATTCAGGGGTGGGACTCAGGGCGATCTCCTGGTGCCCCAACTGAGTGGCCAGCAGCTGGTTGATCACCCGAGTCCTTCCCCTGAGGGAAAGCATTTTTAAAAGAACCTTCCACGATCCCAGATGAGCAAGGACACGTTCTTCGAGCTTTGTCCAATTTTCTGGGACCAGCAGCACCGTAGTGGAAAGGTAGACTCCCAGATACTTGATTGCATCCGCCTCCCACGAGATATTACAGAATGAGGGCGGTAAGGAGTCTACCTGTATGGAACCCTATATAAGGCCTGAGCATTTGGACCAGTGCATCAAGCTGAAGAGGCTGCAGTATAGACCTCTTGGCACGCTTGTGCCCACTCCAGATCAACTAGGCCCTGGGCCACGAGGTGTACACCATCAGCGTAGGCTGAAAGGTCAACCCGCATGTCTGGTTCTCTTAGCACTAGGCCGTGAGCCTTTTCCTCAATAGACAGGAAAAGGCATGATGGCTAGCGCATAGCGTTGAACGAACTCTGGAAGAAATCTCACACTCTCACAGATTTCCTTCACTACAAATTTATGCTATCCTGTTTCAACTCTGCCCTCTCTCAGGCTAAACAAATGTACTTTTCTTCACTAATCAACATGCACAAGTTTAACCAACGTCAACTCTTCTCTGTCTTTGACTCATACCACCCTCAGCTGCCTCTTCTTCTTCCTACATCTCACCTCAGGACTTTGCTGACTATTTTAAGGAAAAGGTGGAATCCATACGTCAGAACATCCCCTCTGTTTCCTACCCCCCACCCTACACCGCTTCCTAACTCTCCTCCTGCCTTCCTTGACTCTTTTTCCACTGTCTCAGAGTAGGATGTGTCACTGCTGATATTCTCTTCTCCCTCTGCTACTTCCCCTCTTGACCCTATTCCCTCCCATCTCCTAAAACCTTGTTCCTACTATAATCCCTACGGTCACACACATTTTTAACTCCTCCCTCTACTCTGTTACCTTTCCCTCCTCCTTCTAACATGCTGCAGTTATACCATTTCTCAAAAACAGCAAGCTTGACCCCATCTGTCTTTCTAACTATCGACATGTCTCCCTCCTGCATTATGCCTCTAAACTCCTTGAACGTCTTGTATTCTCTCGCTTGCTCCACTTTCTCAACACCTATTCTCTCCTAGATCCTCTACAATCTGGCTTCTGATTGCTCACTCCACTTAAACAGCCCTGCCACGGGAGACCAAGATTTTACCACCTTAATTACCAGGATCATTTCATTGATAAAAACGAGTGATGAAATAAATTGTAATTTATTCACTTAAATAGGCAGACACAATATTACACAAAATACAGAAGAAAGACACACTTACTTTGGAAACTGGGTTACAAAACGAATCTTTCCTAGTTGCAAACAAACAGCAAGATAATCCAGGCAACTTTTCCTTTAAGTCACCTCTTTCTGCTGGAGTCTTGTATCTGGACACTTAGCTTCTGAGAAATTTAGATGACTTACTCAGAGCTTGGAATTCTGGGAACTTCTTACAAGATGGAACTTCTTACAAGATGGAACTTAGATGGAACCACACCAGAGAGAGTTCTGGGATGGGGCTAGTTGTCGTATACCCTTTTAGGAGAGGCAGTTCCACAGCTTGCCCTCCAACCAGTGGCGTAGGAATTTCATCCCTGGCCACTCACACACTTTGCCAGGTTGGCAACACCTGGCCTCTCTGGCTTCAGAATAGTGAGAGAGCATGTGCACAAAACCACCATATTTGCTCATTCACTATTCAAACCCCCCACTGGCTCCATGCCACTAAGTCTGGGCAAAGTTACAGGGACCCTTTGAATTGAGGCTATCGGTGCTTCATTTAGCCTTTCCCGCTAATGAAAGGGATCACACCTCTAGGACAAATGTCCCTTTGATCTAGTAGCCATAAGCCGCCCTCTGAGTCTTTGCAGGACAACAGATCCTGTCTGATTTAATGCATAAAGTTTAAACATATTTAAAACACTGCTGCCTAAAAATATACTCATACATTCTGTTGCTAAAATGTGTTACAGTTTTTTGATGTATGAAATAGAGTGTAACCTAAATGGTTCTCCTTACACTAGTCTTCATTTCTTACACACAGCAACTGGATCTTTAAACATTTTAACTTCACTTTTAAAGCTCGCACAGCCTTATCTTAATAAAACCCTCTCAGCCTGATACCTGACTGGAGTAAACCCCTGAACCCCTACTTGAATTACTTGGGCAGTGCCCCTTTATCCTAGTCCTGTGCCTCATTTTACCTTTTCCTGGTTTATGCTAAAGCAGGACGTCCTAGTGGTGAGTCGCAAGAACGTTTTCAGGATGGGTCTGACCAAAGCCCTGGGCTTCTATGTATCCAAGAATCTCACTTGATTTCCAGATAAGTTTCTGGGGTAACTCATAACGTGAGAACCTCGATACATAGCCACAATCTGTAAAGACTTTCTCCGGCAACCCCACCCTGAAACTTACCTCCTGAAAATCTCCTGGTCCCAGCACTTCTGGAAAAGGTAAAACACAAAAAAGAGCAATGTCTCATATTTTGCACACAGTCACAGTAATGCATACACAATGCTCGGGCCCAAGAGCTGACACTCTAGGATCCCAAAACACAGATCAGGGGTAATCAAGTGGGCTTAACCTTTATTATTGAGCCTGGTTACCCCCTCATCGTCACAAGCCCTCAGTAAAATAACTAATGACCTCCATGCTGCCAAAGACAGAGGTCATTACACTCTGCTCATATTACTCGACCTCTCTGAAGCATTTGACACCATAGACCACCCTCTTCTCCTTTACATGCTCCATACGCCAGGTATTCATAACAAAGCTCTATCCCGGATCTCCTCTTACCTGTCCCATCGTACTTTCAGTGTCTCTTCAGCGAACACCTTCTCCTCCTCTATCGATCTCTCTGTGGGGGTACACCAGGGCTTTGTACTGAGACCTCGTCTCTTTTCTCTGTACACACTTTCTCTAGGTGACCTAATCACATCTCTTGGGTTGAAATATTACCTCTATGCTGATGACACACATCATTTTCAACCCCTGACCTTACACCTGCTGTACAGACCAAAGTTTCTGAATGTCTCTCTGCGATATCATCCTGGATGGCCCTCCGCCGATTTAAACTTAACATGGCAAAAAAAGAGCTCTTCACACTTCCTCCCAAACTTGGCCCTACGACCTCCTTCCACATTACTGTTGGAAGTACTATCATTCACCCAGTAGGGGTCACACTCAACTCCTCTCTCACATTCAAAACATATATCTAAAATCTTTCGCTTTTTCCTCCGCAATATTACACAGATACGCCCTTTCCTCTGTTTCTCGACTGCAAAACTCTTACTCAGGCCTCATTCTCTCCCGTCTCGAATACTGTAACCTCCTGCTGTCCGGCCTTCCTGCATCTCACCTGTCTCCCCTACAATCTATACTAAATGCTGCTGCTAGAATCACTCTTCTCTTTCCTAAATATGTCTCAGCATCTCCCCTGCTGAAATCACTCTCCTGGCTTCCTATCAAATCCCGCATCTCACACTCAATTCTCCTCCTCACTTTTAAAGCTTTACACTCTTCTGCCCCTCTTTACATCTCAACCCTACTTTCTTGCTATGCACCATCCCGACTCTTGCGTTCTGCTCAAGGATGTCTTCTCTCTACCCCCTTGGTATCTAAAGCCCTCTCCCGCCTTAAAACATTCTCACTGACTGCCCCACACCTTTGGAATGCCCTTCCCCTCAATACCCAACTAGCACCCTCTCTATCCACCTTTAAGACCCACCTTAAGACCCACCTTAAGACCCACTTGCTTAAAGAAGCATATGAGTAGCACTGTGGCTAATACTATACACGATACATAAAGCTTGGCCCTCTGCAGACGCACTTACCAGAATGCCCTCCTACTGTCTCTGTACGTTCTTCCTACCTACCAATTAGATTGTAAGATCTTCGAAGTAGGGACTGCTCTTCCAAAATGTTCCTTTTATGTCTGAAGCACTTATTCCCATGAGCTGTTATTTGTATTATTTGTTATTTATATGATTGTCACGTGTATAACTACTGTGAAGCGCTATGTACATTAATTAAACATGATTACAGTCATTAGGTTGGTGCTTTATGCTTATTATGAACGCTACATAATTGGTATGGAAATCCTATTAGAAAGTGTGGGATGTGACTGATTGAAATATACTTTGTAAAGTCATTGGCATATCGCTCAGGTGTTCTCCTTTTTCAGCATAGGCATGTCTCCTTCATTTATTTGGAGGGGCTCGAGGGGATATATAGTACTGTATATACAACCGGTGACTGCTAATAAAATTAGAACGGTTGCTCTCTATGAATCCACAAATGGATTTTGAGTCAGTCTGAATATTATAAAAAAAAATTAGTCGGGATTGTAGTGAATGGCAAATTTGAATGAATCCGCCCGAATTTTCAAGCGTGAAATCCATGTGCAGATTTTGGTGTGCGGAGCGGATTTCGGTAAAATAATCTGCGATATTTCAGGAACCGAAATGTGACAGCTTCGCCCATCTCTAGCCATTTATTGCTAGCTGGTTGCTGGACACAATTGACTAAACTGTGCTATTTTGTTTAAATTAGTGTGTATATACATACTTTATGATACTTAGCAATTGGAGACTTTCCATCCGCAGACAATGATCTTTTTTCAGGCTGCAGTATGAGCTGTAATTGTGAATGAGACACTTTTGGCCCCACATGGCATACAGCAATGAAGGAGGACTCTTTCAATGTCTCCTCTCATCCCAATCACTAGGCTATATTGGCAATGGATTCTACTCTTGGGGCTTTAAAAATTATTATAAAAAATGAAAAATTACTATAATCCTGGGATTCACAAGAATTGAGTGGGACGATTTCAGCTCTCTCTCCACCTCAAACTTTTTTAATTCATTTACTCGACTGAGTAATTATCTGATGTATGTGGACATATTTTTTTATCAGTACATAATAATAAAAGTTAAGTCCTATTAGAGGTTTGCTCCAATATTCACTCCAGTGCTTCTTTTTTCATGCCCTGCAGTTTTTTGTTTTTGAATCAGTATTTATATAGTAATTCCAAAGTTAACAGCATATTGTACATTGCATTTGACAAAACCGATAACTTGTAAGTGACACTTAATGGAAGGAGTTCACCTGTAAACCATGTGACTTGATTAGACTCTAATTTAAGGTATCATCGTATTACATTACGTCCTTTTATAATCTTATGACTCAGAACATTAGATAGACTTTTCAGCAGCATGAGTTGTCTCACTTATATACTGTAGAGCTGTAAACACATGCAGCTCTATACCGAAATAAGGAAACAAATTACAATTAATTACAAAATCATTAAATACCATCTGGGAATCTATGTTATTTTGCTATGATATTCTAAAGTATATTGAGACTAGGTATAATAAATAGAATAAAAGGAATGTGTGTGGTTCCATCATTAGCCTATGAGCCTAGATCAGAATGGCATATGTCCCAGATGTGACCTTGGTTTTAAAAATTGTCAGACAGCACTACTTACCAACTCCTCTATTTTCAATGGAAAGCACCACAAAAATATAATCAATGTACAGAATGATACTGAAGAGCAGTCCCATAGACTCCACTCTGGTCTCAGCGCCCAAATCCTGGGAAGAAGCAGGGAAACAGGGAAGACTAAAACATAAAACATTAGATGAGAAACACCAACAATGAAACAAATGGTGCTAAAGTGCATACAAAAACATGAATGTCAGGACAGTTATGATGGCTATAGGAAAATTGTCCAAATAAGGGACGGGGCTACATTTCGGGCAGTGTGGCCCTTCTTCAAGCACATTCCCGCTTATTGGTAGTACTTTCACCAGAAAATCTGGACACAGGTGGGCGTTCGAGGCGATGCAAGTACAGGTGCGCCGACGAGTATTCTAACACTTGCCTTAAACTTGCCTTGGAAAATCTGGGGCTACAACCAACAAGATCAGGTACATGCTGCATACATGCTGCAAACATTTCAGTGACATTTCTGCAGAGACTAATGGCCCATCGGATTTACACAGCAGGGGTCCCTGGCAGTCCCATTCAGTTTGAATGGGACTGCCAGGGACCCCCGCTGTAAATCCGATGGGCCATTAGTCTGTCTGCAGAAATGTGGCAGCATGTACCCAGCATGTTTTCAGCATGTACCCAGTATGTACCTGGGTCTTGTTGGTGATTGCCCCAGATTGGTTTTAGAATACTTGTCGGCACTACAGTACACAGATGCAGTGGATGCCGGATTACAGCACTTTAAAGCCCTGGGACTGAGTTATATTATTTTTCCCGTAGATGAGCCAGAAAACTTGTTTGAGGGAAGTAACATTGATAGGTGGGAATGGGCTTTTACGAAGTGCCACAGTGCCCGAAACGTAGCTCCCCCTTTTTATGGACAATTTTCCTATAGCCATTATAGCTGTGGTTACATCTTTACTTGGTTTGAAAAATGTTGTACTGTTTGTTTCTTCTAGTGACCCAATTTTTCATTAAACATATATCAAGAATATATACACTCAAGTACTTTTATGATACTGTACATACATACGCTGTATGTACCTCACTCTCTGTATCCCTTTATATAGGTATATATATATATATATATATATATATATATATATATATATATATGTTTGTGTATAAATATGCTTGTATGCAGATATATAGGACTCTCCTTCTCCTTTTTCTTGCTATAGCCACCCACAAGGAACCCTTTTTTGTATCTACCACTTTCTCCCACTGTAACATGAAGGGCTCTAAAGCATGATAGCCTTTTTCAAGCAAGTGGTATCTGCTAAATATTAGAACATAATGTGTTGTATCCCCCCCATATCAGTTAATAGGTCTTCATATTGATACACATTTCACATTTATAGCTCTGTAATTGACATAATGTAATATAAATGAATGATTACTGGCCTCCATTTAAACCCCCCTCCACATAAATATTATTAGACCAACCATTATAGCTACAGTCCCTAACCTACGTCTAGCTAAACACATAGAAGTAGAACTATAGAGGCGATAGGTTCACCCCCACCTCTACCACCCAGCAGCAGCAAGGCCACCAGCAGGGTCACAAGACAGCAGATGCTACTGCTAGTACAAGTAGCACCAGCAGCAGCAAGGCCACCATCATGGTCACAAGACAGGGGTGGGGGGTAAAGGGTGCTACAATTTAATAGTGTGCCATGCATGTAACACTTTCCTTTGTTAACAGGTGCAATAACTTCTGCTACATCTAAATATATGTTGCACATAAATGAACTGAAAATAAAAGTAGTATGTCATTGGGCCCTATCTAAGGGTGGCTTCTCCAAATATACTGGACAGAATGGTGAAAGGTGCGACACTCGAAACACACACACACACACACACACATACACACATACTTGAGACACACAAATGCTCAAAGCACCCACACACATGCTCAAGACACACATGCACACGAGAGACACACACACACCTTTCTCTCCGCCTCCATGCTGTTCCCTCCTCTCCTTACACCTTGTCAGGAATCCGCCCCTGGGTTTGGCTGGAGCCCATCCACCTAGAGCTTTGCAGGTTCCCTGCTTCTGCAATCACCTGCCTCTTGCTGCCTCGTGTACAGCTCTGGCCTGATTGGCCTCCTGTGCTATTTAGTTCCTGCCCCGCCCTCAGCAAATTGCTGGACATAGACTTTGCAATCCAAGTTGCAATAACTGTGCTTGTCACAGACTCTCTGGCCTGCTAGGCCTCCTTGTACCTTGTATCCTGCTTCCAGTCCCCTGCTTCCCAAGGCCTCCTTGCATAGTAGCCCCGGCACTGCTTTCCTTGTTCCTGGCAGACTACGCATTCACCGCGCTGGAGCGGCTACGCTTGTTTCCCCAGTGTTTCCTGTGGCGTGTCTGCACCCCTGGTTCCTGTGGCCTTCATCCTTTTCTGTTCCTGTTCCCTCCCTCCAGAAACCCTGCCACACCGAAGCTTCTTGTTTCTGTGACTCCTGGCCTTTCCCCTGACACGCTGCAGCACCTTCGCTGAAGCGTCTCCGCTAGTGGCTTCACTCAAGGTTCTTCCCTCCTATATTGAAGTGCTTCACCCAAGATTGCCTGTTGATGACCTCGGCTTGTTTCCTCGACCACCGCTCCTGTGCCACCTGCCTTGACCCCTGCCTGGATAACGTTAACCCTGCTTTCTCCAATCCTGACCTGGCTATGTCTGACCATGGAATCCGCACTCCGGACCTGACTCTGTGGCCTAAGGTCAGTGCATATACATCCCCACCTCAGCCCCGCGGTCTGGTACCAGTTTGTGGCAAGCACGTACGTTACACACCTCTCCTGACACCTTTCTCCTCTCCTCTCCTGACACCTTCTCCTGATTGGCTGCATTACCCTGCAGCAGCCAATCAGCTGACCAGCTCCCTAGCAACAGCCCTGCTCTCTCCCTGCTCCGGGAAATCCCACGGCCCCCCAAGCCGGTCGGGTCACTATGTTCAGAGAGGTGATGCCGGACACATACAGTACATGTCCAGTATTACCTCTACTTTTTTACTGGACAGTGTCCAAATACAGGACAGACCGGTTAATTACTGGACACCTGACAACCGCCCTTCTCCCCAACCCTTGCATTGAAAATGAAACAAAGTGGTTAGATACATACATACTTAGATTGTAAGCTATTTGGAGAAGGGTTCCCCTTTCCCTTATGTTGTCATTTATCTGTTGCACTTATCCCCATAGTTTATAATTTATTTAACTGTATTGTAATTTTGGCGCTCTATAATACAATATAAATTATTGTCGCTCTATAAATACAATTATCTATACATACATGAAACAAGCCAAGCACTGTACAAACATCAACATGGATATTATTAAGAATTGACAGGTTCGTGGATTCGATATCTGTACTTTTCAAATGTTAAAGTGCGTTTGGAAGTTCAGGATGAACTTTGACACTAATGAGCAAAATTCAGGCCAAGACCCCAGAAACACTCAACCTCACATTTAGTTTGTATCCAGCTGTTTTTTTGCATGTGAATTAGAGACATAAACCTAGGTGGTGTCTTCTGACCTGCCCATACTTTATAGCAGGGGAGTGCAAACTTTTGGAGCTGTGCCCCCCTTGCCTTGCCTCCCCCTGTGCTTGCATCCCACCCCTCTTACCTTGGTGCAGCGTCAAATGACGCCACGTGGTCATGTGACGTCCAGTCACCCGTGGCATCAAATGACGCCGCGTTGCAATGGAGATGAGTCCTGAAGCCAAAAGAATCAAGGTAAGTTGAGGTTGCAGAGGCTTCACGCGATCCCCAAGGTATTTAAATTAAATGCCGGGGGAAGAGCGCAGGGCCTCTGCAACCACCGCGCCCTCCCAAAAAATCTCTCCACCCCCAGATTGCGCACCCGAGCTTTATAGTAATGGAAGCAGCCACTGTGGGCATGTAGCTTTGTACACAATAGACTCTCTTTGAGTGTCTACTTACAAAATTGTTACATTGAAAGTTACAGGTATATGCTATTTTTGTAAACAAGTAGTCATGGCTGAAAATACTCTATGTACAAAGCAGATGCGTATTGTGTCTAATTGTCACTTAACCAAGGCCTTTTTTTTGCCTAGCTATAAAGTCTGTATGATGTATAAATAGATTTGTTACTGATTAGTAGAGATGGGTGAATATTTTGCGCACCTCTGCCGCGAACATAGCGTTACCTTGCAGCCCCGGATATTCTCAGCTTGGGTTTAAAAAGTAACCTCCACCTACGTTCATGCGTATGCCTTCCCCCTGTCTCGCAATGCTGCTGCTTTTGCCACTGCCTTATTCAGACTGAAACATCTTCGCTAACTAGCCGCGATGGGCAAGGTGCCCTATCAGCACATAGCTACCACGATGAGTACCCGCATTCCACCTCACAATGGTATACACAGGTGGCTGCACCATCATCCTTATCCTCAATGGCTAAAAATAACCACTCGCTTAACTTTTGGGGAGGCTGGCTGCTAGTGCTGGCCAGATTCACAAACATAAAGGTGCTGGACTTGGTGAGGGTCTGATGGACAGCTTCTGGTGCTGCTGAAGATGGGTCTAATAACATATATGGCATTTTAGAAGACGTTCTGTTACTTTCCTCTGTGCGCTATCTTTGCTGTGATCACCAACCTCCCCGACCCCACCACCATATTAATTGTTATCATCATCATTCTCCTCTTCCACCTAATCAACAGATTTATGCTATAAAACACTTTTTGCTGCTGATGATGATGAGGAATATGATCTTTTCTTGCTTCACCCACCAGTGACATGCACTTTTGATGCTAATGCTAATTAATGAGTGATGGGGCCTTAACTGTTGCTGCCAAAAAGAAAAAAGTTGCTGATCACGGAAATGGTAGGTGCTGTTGCTAAAGCCTACACTGATTGTGTTGGATGTTTGTGCTTTTTTCACTCTGTATGATAGAAAATATAGACATGTTACTGCTGTTTTTCAGATTACTGCCATTAACCTATTAGTAGTACTGCAGAACTTGTGGTGGCTGCCTGCTGTTCATGCTGAAAGAATGATGGACTACCATTATCACCTTCACTACTGGTACTATTATAGTCCCCTCCCTCCCTGGCTTGTGCACCACACACTACTACTACACTAACCATCATTGTTATCATCTTCCTACTCCACCTCTGCCTTAATCCCTCCCTCAGCTACACACTCTCCTTTCATCGTCTCAGAGTGCTGCTGGATAAAAGCTAGAGCTAGCTTATTTAACATCCATCCTTGTATGTTTTTTCTGAGAAGGTTGAAGATTCTGACACTTCCCTCACAGGCACTGAAACAACACGTGTTGCTAGTGCCTTAGCACAGCTGTGCGCAAACTGGGGAGCGTGGGATTTTCTAAGGGGGCGCATGGTTGCAGAGCCCCCGCGCTTTTCCCCCAGGCATGTAAATTAAATGCCGTGGGAGGCGTGAGGCCTCTGTAACATCACTTGCCGGCTCTTCCTTGACGCGTTGCAATGACAACGCAGCGGGGTCAAATGGCAACGCGTCATGACATTGTGACATCGCATGGAGCCCGAGAGCAGGTAAGCAGGGGGGCGTAGGCAAGGGGGGGCGGAGATAGGGGGGCGCAAACTTAAAAGTTTGCGCCCCCCTGCCTTAGCACACCACACAGAGGTTAAGGCTCAGTCAAAATCCTTCTCTTCAATATCACTCTGGTCAGAAAATTCAATAGTAGCCTTCTACTGTGGGGGTACAATCAGAGACAGGTTGTGTGTTCTCACTCACACTCACACTCACACCATAGCTGCTTAATCTGCTATGGACTGTTAATTTCACTTCAAGAGATGGCAGCAAGATGCAGTTCTTAATAGACAACCATTTGAACCCTGGCACTATGTCCCCTTTACAAATTTCTTCATATGTGGCAAGAGAGTGGGTGGGTGGGGGGGGGGGGGAGGGAGGGGGTGCTAAAAATCACAACATTGCTCCCGTGAAATCAGGATTTTGGGAGAAGTGGATGAGGATGATGATGATGATGATGATGATGATGATGATGATGATGATGATGATGATGATGATGACAAAACTGTCTGGTGCTGGGGCTCCATTGCTAACTGGCCAAGACTCTGCTCTATTGCTGTAGCTGCTGGGTGTAGTATGAAAGTAGTAGCAATTTTTCGGGGTCTCATCTCTAGGGTTTTACTTCCTATCACCTTTATGACCATGAGCACCATCCCTCCTTTTTAACCCTCCTCTTTTGCCAATACCACCAGGCACATTTTCTGTCTCACTGCACAATTATGTCACAGGTTGACTGCACCCACCATTACCACCACCACCACCACCCGTGGCTAAATGTTTAACTGAAGACCACTAAGGCAGCAGTGAGCCAACCAAAGCACAGAGATACACTGCTGGCAGTTGTAGCTACTATATATATTTATATATAGAAAATGAGTGACAGGCAGAAAGTCATGTTACAATACAGTACATCATGCAAACAATTCTCTACATTGTTTGTCAGATCACAATTCACCGCACCCACCACCAACACCAGAGGCCAAGTAAAACTGAAAGCAACTTAGGCTGCTTCCCCGCTAGCGCTGAGCAGGCTGAGCGGGCGGCGCTTGCCGTGTTAACTTACATATTAATGTAAATATGTAAGTTCCCGCTCACGCGGCGCTCGTGCGCGGGCACATACGCTCACCTGCTCTCGGCGCCTACCAAAACAAAAAATCTGACTTCCCCGCGTGCTCAACTGGCCTGCAATGCTGCCCCCCCCCCCACTTGCGCAAATCAGAGTACACCCGGCGCTCATGCTTAGAGCACTGTCCAAGCATGAGCGCGCTCAGCGCCAGCGGGGACTCAGCCTACAGCCGGGGCCATGGTTAAAAATACAGCGCTGAGCCGCGCTAAGACAGGAAAATTATCTCCTTAATCTGGCATGTGTGGGGCTTTGGTAGACGCTTCCGCAGGCGTGCTGAGGCGTGTGGAATTGCAGCTGACAGCCAATTTAATTTTTGGCGCTGAGGGAACCGGAGGGCCGGTCACGTGACCGCCAAAAGCCAATGGCAGTCCGTGACGTCGGTGCCGTGATGTCGGCGCTGTGACGCGCTAGCCCCGCCTCCTAACTTTCGCCAGCGGCGACGGGTGACGTCACCCGTCCCGTTGCCCGTCGCGGGCACTATACGCGAGGCCTTATGCAGTCAGATGTTTTTTTCTGATGAATTTGCAAAGCATCATGAGTTATCAATGCTTGGTAAATATTTGCAAATGTTGACGATTTCGCTAAATGTTCGCAAACTTTTGCGTTATGCACTCCTAACTTTCTCCAAACAACAAAAGAGAAACTATTGCTATGTGAAAGGGTCCTCCCGTTTGGTGTTATGAATAGATATGATATGATATGAATAGATAAGAGTAAGAAAGCAAAATGGGCACTATATAACTATAAGTTATATGTCCCTTAAGGAAAACTGACATTTTAGGGCTACAATCATATCAAAATATACAATATTGTTATACAGTGAGACAATGTCAGTATAATTCTCCATCCCCCAACATGAAATGCTGTTTTGCAAAGTTTTTTTATTACCAGCAACACATAATCAGGCAATTTTAAAGTCAACCTATTTTGGGGGGTTGGAGGGGTGGGGGGTTTTAAAGTCTATGGCATAGAAATAGAAGAGGCATTTTAACATCCCCTCTGAGGTTTGCAGAGTGATAGCACTGATGCAGGCAGGTACACAAAGCCTACTTTAGTTGCTGCTGATTATAACATTTATAAGGAGCCAAGCGGCATAAATATGCCTTCCTGACATCTACTAAAACAATAAAAACACAGGCAGCATTTCAGATTTTCCAGTAGAGGGGCTTTTTGTGCAGTGACAAACCGCCCAGAACTTTGGTATGCAGCCTATGTTTTTCATTTAGTCGATTCAGCTAGCGGTTAGTCAGGAACTGTCACACCTAGGCAGAAAATCCCCAAATCGCATCTTTACCCTCTTCCCTCTCTTCTATTCCTTCACCCCGCCCCCACAGTCATTTCAACCCCCAGCTCCTGAAATAATAAGGAAATATAAATGCATCATGTTGCCAGCAATGTGAAGGTATATCCTGATTAAAAGCGAGATGTACAGCCGAACAGACATGCCCTTGAAGTGAGAGATGGGTACTGAGAGGGGGGAAGAATTCAGGGTGGAGGGAGCAGACAGACAAAGAGAGAATGAAGAAAGGAAAATAGTAACAGAAAATAATGAGACGGGTGGGGAGTGAGGTGGTTAAAAAGAGGCCAAGAGAGAAAATTAACAAACACATCTTTTGCATTGTTTTGTAGTGCAGTGTTGCGGCAGATTTGAGACACTTTTGGCAAAAAGCAGGCATTGTGCCACTTTTTGTGCAATTCATGTTTCATTTCATTTTCTCCCTTTCATCCAAAAAATCAGCTGTACCATATAAAAACACGGAGTATACAGCTGTAGCAAGACTTAGGCTGCGATTATACAGAAAAACGCCGGTGGTGTCGCCCATAGCTCAAAAAACAAGTTTCATACATACGTGATAAGTGGCTTTACCAAATTCAACTGTCTCCCTGCTTGCTACTGCAAGGTGAGCGACAGTTAATGCGCTTTCAAAATGTATTTTTGCGCCGCTACGAACGACACCACCGGTTTTCTGTATAATCGCAGCCTTAGCGCCTACAGTGCTGCAGCACATCGCGGTCACAAAACTGGTGTGGTCGCGGCACAGAAGGATTAACACTGTGGGGTGTCCCATTTAGAAGCATGCACCCTCCCCCATGCGATTGTGGCTCTAAAGAATCTGCCAATAGATTGCTGAATCCGCAAATCCGTCTACAGATTGCGGAATCCGCGGAGTGTACTGATAATAATAAAAAAAATCTGCAAAACTCGAATCACCCTTTTTGACATTGATCCGCTGAAATCCGCTGCGGATCCAAATTCACAACAACAAAAAAATCCCCAATCTCTACCATCGGCAGCGGAGGTTTAAATCCACCATCTTAATAGACTGGTGCTTAGCAAGAACTGTTATTTAAAAGGTGGAATGGGCAAGCTTGAAACCAGGTTCTTCCCCCATTAGAGGTCAGGAGAGCTTATTGCAGGTACAGTAATATTAGGACCTACAGATGGGACTTACAGTGACGTGGTTGTTGGCTTAAAATACTTTGGCCAAAGAATTGAACTAAATAGCCCTTGCTTACGAGAAGATGAACGGATAAGTATTTTATATATGTAATTTGTCATGTTGCATATAGCACGAGGGCTTTTTGTCTTGTGTTCAACTTAATTAACATGTTTCGTATATTCGAATAGGAAAGCATTAAAATAATGTCGTTTATTGTTCAAAAAAATAATAAAAATAAGTGACTAGTGCGGAAGATTTTTTTTATGGATTACCGTGCATCGTGATCATGATCACTGTCAGCATTAGACATGTGTGAAACGTTTGCATGAGGTTGCGAATCAGGTGAAATGTGCACTTTTTTAGTCACGATAAAAGGATGTGGCTTAGTCATAGTTCGCAGGCAATTAGCCATGCATTAAATCAATGTGCAGTACAATTTTGTTTATATGTTAATTTGCAAAATTATTTTTTAGCCCTTTCAGGCTTGGTGAAATATTTGGTAGGGAATCACATTTTGGGGGAAAACACTTACAATTACGAGAATACATTTTGGACAGTTTCACACAAAATTGTCATGACCTAATTTCTTCCAAGCTTATTCACGCTGTAATCAACCGGAAAAAACAGTATCCTCCCGCAATGGTCACTTACCATGCTGCAAGCGGTGCTAAATACTCTTTCACAGTAGACACTGGAGGAGGGGCAGCTTAGGTAAACCATAGCCAACCTGTATAAAGAGAACCAGATAGTTCTCTTTTCCTCCTAGTACTGTATATCAACACTATACTTCTAGATAGAGTTGAAATAGATGGGATGTGAACTCACCAATAATATAATACCCAACAGCAGGGCCGCCGAGAGGGGGGTGGACAGCCGGGACAGGTGTCCCGGGCCCGGTAGCTGCGGGGGGGGGGGCCTAGCGGCCGTCACTGCAAGTTAGCCCTAACCTCTTGCCAGGCCCGGCTGCCAGTTGTGGCCAGGCCCTAGCTCTCCATCAGCTGCAGGCCTCTTCCTCACTCTGTGTCCCATGCCGAGCTTCCAATGCTTGTGGCACGCGACGGGCCTCTCTGCCGTCAGCACGCCGGAAGTAAGCTGGACCTCAGCTTCTGGTGTACGCTGACTTTGGAATCTTGGCGTGGGACAGACTGAGGAATAGGCCTGCAGCTGATGGAGACTGGCAGCCGAGCCGGGCCAGAGGTCGGGGCCAACATGCAGCGCTGGCTGCTGGGCCCCCTGCAGCCATTGGACCCCCTGCAACCACCGGGCCCGGCCTGCCCATCCCCAAGTTGTTTATTTTTTATATTTATTTTTATTGGGGAGAGTGAGGGTCTTTTTATATGTATTGGGGGGAAGTGTGTCTTTTTATATATATATGGGGGGTCTTTTTATTATAAGGAAAACATAGGTGCAGGGATGCACCAATATAGGTGCTCAGAAATGTATAAAAGTTGCTGGAGAAATGTCTCTTCCAAATATGAGTTGTAGGCATAAGGCAAAGCTGACAGGGCGCCAGGGTCTCTAGTAATGATATGGCTCCCCAAGAGCACTATAATAACATGTTATGAGACTCACCCTTGCCCAGCTGTAGATGCCGTGCCCGTGATGGATGTCCCGGTGTGTAGCACCGCCAACCCTCGAACGACTCGTCCGTCGTGAGGGCGGTCAATGACCGGTGGTGTGTTGAGTGGCCTCTGCTTCAGCAACCCGGTGTGCGACCGCAAATGGCAGATAAGAGAAGACGCCTCACAAGGAGGAAACACGCGATGCACCGCCGTCAGAACAAATGGAGTGCTGACCAGCCTTCCATTTGTTCTGACGGCGGTGCATCGCGTGTTTCCTCCTTGTGAGGCGTCTTCTCTGGTCTTTTTATTATGTATTGGGTGGGTAGGTGGGTCTGGCACTTTTTATTATGTATTTTGTGGGGGGATTGAGTGAGAGTGGGGTAATTGATGGAAGGTGGGGGCGAGAGAGAGGAGAGAGGGAGTGAGTGAGGAAAAGAGGGAGTAAGAGTGTGACACAGGGGAGATAAATACATGCGAGGCGGGAGGGGGGTGAGTGAGAAGGAGTGAGACGGAGGGGAGAGAAATACATGGGAAGAGGAAGGAAACAGAGGTGGCTCGTGAGGTGTGAAATGTGGGGGTGGAATCGCAATATCGCCAAATGCACATAACATTACATTACTGGTAGGACACTCCCACACGAGTCACGTTAGTCTCGTATGGCTCGTATGGCCTCTGTATCAGTCTCATATGGCCTTCCCCATTACCACCACAGGGGGGACTACGGCCTCTACCAAGATCCAAACCGGCAAGGTCCCCACAACTATAATTACACCATCCTGATATGCTGCAACGATAATAACTTATCCTGCCTAACAACATCCCACTCCCATTACCCCTTAACACACCTATCAGAGGGGATCCTAGGCATGTAGTCATTCTGCCCCGCACTTACTCAGATTGGGGCTCTCTGTGGAACAGGTACAATCAATACTTAACCACACTGAGATACAGGGAAGACTCTTAGCAGGCTTGGTGGAGAGCACTGTAGAAGCTAGCTTACTGTCGATGTTCTACAAGAGATCCGTACAGGAGAAGGTATAATAAAGTCCATGTGTGAGAATCGGGCGCAGGCGTCGCCCCCGAGATGGCAGCATCAGTAGCAGACTCCGCTCCAGAGCTTAACACTAACTGACTTTTGCTGTTCTTTGTCAGTGCCTGCTGTGCTGAGCTCAATCAGCAACGAATCAGGGGGCTGATTCTTGCAGCGGCTTCTGCTGCTGTACTCCTCAGCTATTGGCTTCTCTCCCTTTATATGCTCAGCTATTGCTGCTGCAATTTGACTGAGCATAGATATTCTTTTCTTGTGACGATGTACTGGTTGCAAGCACTTTATATCGCCTGTCCTGCCTTGCCTGCTTCGCTGTGTTTTATCTTGCAGTTCAACGGAACCTTGGCTTTTCTCTACAACGATCCTGACTCTCTCCAACCCTTGACTATGGCTAGTGACCCCAACGATACCTTCTTCTATCCATACAATACCTTCTTTTATCCTCAACCACGGCAAGTTACACTATGATCCTCCCTTCTCCAACCTTGACCCGGCTACCCACGACTACGACTCTGCATTCCGGACACGATCTCGCGGCCTCAGGTCAGTGTTTCTATATCCCCACCTTGGCCTCGCAGTCCAGTCCAGGTTGTGGCGGGCACCCATTACACCATGTTAGTCTCAAACACCGAGACTAACATGCTATACAGGGTTTAGGCACTGACCACTGCACTAAGAGCAACTCAGCAACAAGTCACAAAAACGGGAACTGAAAAACTATGCACGGGGCAGTGGTAATAGTGAAACAAAAGGCGCAATAGGTAGGGACAGGATTGTTCCTCACGGTGGGAACCTAATTGTCTGGGCTTCACATGGCCCATGTAGCCTAATCTCATTACCTAGGTGCCAAGGACCTGGATACCTGGTCAACATACCCAAATATTGTCCTACCTATACTTAACATCGGATACAGGTCCAGGAAGCCCGAAAGTACAAGGGGCAGAACTGTCAAAGACATGCCAGTGTAAATAAACACTTTACACTTTTCACACAGAGAGAGCCCAATATGGAGAGCACGCATATGGGAGCCCAATCATCACATTATCTCTATGCCAAACTACTATATATAATATATCCAAAAGGTAACCATCTGAACCCTACTGGAATTGATTGCCTGGTATGTCACTAGAGAGATTAGATATAGGTGAGATGCCTCCACACACACACACACACACACACACACACACCTTCAGCCCTGGTCGATCTACTGCTGGATGAAGGCCACCCCAATGATCTTACAGGTATTGTGATTGCAAGTCTCTTCTTTAGAGATGGGTACATTGTTTGTCACCATTCAGATTTTCGTGGATCAGTCTCAAAATGGCACATTTGCTTTTTTCTTCAATCACTTGAAATCTACAAATGGGTTTGAATGTATAAAAATCTAAATTCACAAACAGATTTGAAATGTATGAAAATCCAAATTAGCAAACATATTAAAAAAAATGTTTTGGAAGCAGTATAGGCTTCTATAGGGAACCATGTTAATGGTTTTGAAGCAAAAGGTGGCAGCACTGTGTGCTCATTTGCATGTCATTTCCCAGAATCCCTTGCTGCAGTAGAAGTGCTGTGGATAATGGTGAAAGGCAGGGTTGCAGACCTGTCTAAGACATGCAAATGAGAATACAGTAATATTTCCATTTGCTATATGCTTTGCTGTGGAGGGTTTTTGTCACTTTTTTACCCACCATAACTTAACTAAACACACACACACACACGAGAAAAAGTTTGTGAACCCCTTAGGATTTTCACATATTTCAAATCTAAAATGTTAGTAGATCTTAATCTAAGTCCTAATAATACAGGTGCGCCGACAAGTATTCTAACACTTGCCTTAAACTTGCCATGGAAAATCTGGGGCTATCACCAACAAGACCCAGGTACATGCTGGGTACATGCTTCAACATTTCATTGACATTTCTGCAGAGACCAATGGCCCATTGGATTAACACAGCGGTGGTAGCTGCCAGTCCCATTCAGTTTGAATGGGACTGCCAGGGACATCCGCTGTTAATCCGATGGGCCATTAGTCTGTCTGTAGAAATGTCACTGAAATGTTGCAGCATGTACCCAGCATGTGGTCTGGCTTATTATCATTTTGAGATATACCTGCATTTGAGCGCTTCAGCTATTTTCCATATGTACCCAGCATGTACCTGGGTCTTGTTGGTGATTGCCCCAGATTTGTTTTAGAATACTCGTTGGCACAGTAGATAAAGATAACCTGGTCAAACAAATGACACAAAAATATGATACTTTTTCAACATTTTATTTATCCACAAATGATTCAACATTGAATATCCATGTGTGAAAAAGTATTTGAACCTTTAGATTCAGTACCTGGTGTTATCCTCTTTGAGCAGCAATGACTTCAACTAAGTGTTTCCTGTAACTGCTGGTCAGTCTCTCACATCGGTTTTGAGGAATTTTGGCCCATTCCTCCTTACAAAACTGCTTCAGCACAGTGACATTTGAGGGCTTCCTTATATGGACAGCTCGCTTCAAGTCTTGCCACGACATTGCGATGGGGTTTAGGTCCGGCTTTGACTAGGCCATTCTAAAAAGTGGAATTTCTTCTTCTGCAGCAATTCTTTTGTAGATTTGCTTGTATGTGTAGAATCATTGTCTTGTTGCATTACCCACTTTCGCATCAGCTTACGGACAGATGGCCTGATATTCTCCTCTACCATCTTCTGATACAATGCAGAATTTATGGTTGTGTCACTGATGGCAAGCCCCTGTCAGGAATCGGCGTTCTCCGCGCTCCCCACACAGAGCACTCTCTCCCCTCAGGGAGTCCCTGGACACACAAAACAATCCTGCCTTACCGACCTCTGTGGCTCCCCACCCCTGCCGCCGTCGTGGGATCACTACCCTCAGCGATTCCTCTGCTCAGCTCCGGGCGCGCCCACGCCCTCCCGCACGCAACTGCACTATCCACTGGTGCGTACACGTGTTACGGAGTGCGCTCATTCTGCACACTCTTCTTCCCGTCCCCCGGACCTTAGGCACCGCCCCCGCACACCACACGCGCATACTCAGGTTACCAACAAGATTCACCTGGCCTGTTATGCCTGCACCAATCTGCAGGGTCTCCCTGTAGCTCTTCCTGTCCCGCCTCCGTTCCTAATTGGACCTTCCTGCTTTATCTAGCTCCTCTCTGCTCACAGTCTTTGCTCGACATAGTCTCTGTATGGAAGTACTTCTGGATTCTCTCAGTGTTTTCACAGGTTCTGACACGGCTTGTACGAATACACCCTCTGGCAGATCCCATCAAGGATGAACTCTCTCGCCAATCCAGGCCGGATCAATTAGAGGTCCTCATTGATTTGGCCGTCCGAATGGATCAACGTATCAGAGCGTCAGCGCACTCGCTTCCATAACTTTCAAATTCCGTTCTCCAGTACTCCCAGCAGCACTCCTGCTCCCCCAAGTGCTACCACACCTCTTCGTCCTGCACTTGATTTGCCAGAGCCAATGCAATTGGGGGTACAACGCATCCGCACACCGATACGGCAGTTCCGCCACGCCGGGGGATTGTGTTTCTACTGCGGATCCATGGAGCATCTGGTTCGGCAAACTGGAGAAGTGCACCTTTCATCAGACCTCTACTCCGTTCCTGGGGTACATCATTTCCGATGAGGGGTTTATGATGGACTCCGGTAAACTTCAAGCAGTCACTGAATGGCCAAGACCCAATCCTCACAAGGCCATACAACGTTTTTTAGGGTTCGCTAATTACTATCGTAAATTTATACGGAGTTTTTCTACCATTGTTGCACCCCTCACTGCGCTCACCAAAAAAGCAATTGTCCCCCTTCACCGCGGTACCATGGAGAGAGATTGCTTGACTACAAGCAACCGGGAAGCGAGTTCCTGTTAAAGTTGCACTTGAGGGCAATCTCCCATGTCCGGTCTATGAAACTCTTGGATGGTTAAATTAACTCCAAAGATACCTACCCTCCACCACTACTCACACTGGGCCGTGTGAGTATGTATATATATTGACTTACCTGCGCTTACCTTGGGAGAGCCAAAAAAGATACCAATCCTTATATTTACTTACACAAGGCCGTGTAAGTATATTATTATTTTATGAGTTTTGCCCCTTGTCCACCACACCAAGACGTTGTCAGCTGTATATTATCTGCATTTGTATTGCGCATCTTTCTAATCCCATGCTCCCCCTATCTTGTCTATATCCCCGGGACTAAGAACGTAAAGGCAGACGCACTCTCCCGGATACATTCTTCTGAAGAGAGACCAGAGGAACCTTTGGAGACTATCCTTCCACAAGAGAGGATTCTCGCCACGTCTTCTTTCAAGAATCTTGACAAGATTTTGCACTCCCAGAGACGCATTCCCAAGGACTTGGTCGTTCCCGACAACAAACTCTTCGTACCTTCCAAATTTGTTCCAGAGGTCCTGTCTTGGGGTCACTCCTCTAAATCTGCAGGTCATCCAGGTTTTAAGAAGACTACTGATCTCATTCGGCGGATTTTCTGGTGGCCAAGGATGTCTCAAGATATTCTGGAGTTTACCCGCGCCTGCCCCACGTGCGCTCAAAGCAAGACTCTCCGTCAAAAGCCTCAGGGTTTTCTGTTACCTCTTCCAGTTCCCGACCGCCCCTGGTCCCACATTTCGATGGACTTCATCGTGGAGTTGCCCAGGTCCAGAGGAATGAACACAATCTTGGTGGTCGTGGACAGGTTCTCGAAGATGTCCCCTTTTATTCCACTTAAAGGATTACCCACCTCCCCCGCCCTTGCTGATATCTTTACGGATTCATGGGATCCCTTCGTCCATTGTTTCTGACAGAGGTTCTCAGTTCGTATCCAAATTTTGGAGAGTTTTCACGAAGAGATTGGGCATCTCTTCATCTTTCTCTTCTGCCTATCATCCTCAGTCCAATGGACAAATGGAGAGAATCAATCAATCCCTGGAGAAGTACCTGAGATGTTTCATATCCGATTTCCAGGATGATTGGGCTCAACTCCTTTCTTGGGCAGAGTATGCCGTCAATTCTGCCAAAAACGAGGCCACCCGGGAGTCGCCCTTCTTTATAAATTATGGGTTCCACCATCCCTGTCTTCCCATCCCCAACATCCCTTCTGGAGTACCAGCCGTAGATGAACGCATTTCTTCCCTCCAAACCGCATGGTCCAGGATTCAGTCTACCCTTCTCGACTCCTCCCGCAGATCGAAACTACAGGCTGATCGTCGTCGTTGTTCGGTGCCCAGTTACAAACCAGGGGATTTGGTATGGCTCTCCTCTAAGAATATCCACCTCAAGGTACCATCTCCTAAACTGGCACCTAAGTTCCTGGGTCCCTTCCCTATTTGTGAACAAATCAATCCCGTGGCATACCGGCTCCAACTACCACCCAGTATGAAGATTCCCAATGTCTTTCATGTGTCCCTCTTAAAACCATTCATCTCCAGTCACTTCTTTCCGGATCAGACTCGTAAACCGGACCCCATTACTGTCCAAAATAACGAGGAATATGAAGTGCACTCTCTTTTGGATTCTCGCCTTTCCTGGGGCCAGCTCCAGTTCTTGGTGCAGTGAAAGGGCTTTGGCCCTGAAGAGAGATCCTGGGTACCTTTCAAAGGACATTCATGCCCCGGCCCTTCTTAAGTCCTTCAGGAAAAAGTTTCCAGAGAAACCGTTCATGGACCGTCCTGAGGCCGTTCCTGAAGTGGGAGGTACTGTCAGGAATCGGCGTCCTCCGCGCTCCCCACACAGAGCACTCTCTCCCCTCAGGGAGTCCCTGGACACACAAAACAATCCTGCCTTACCGACCTCTGCGGCTCCCCACCCCTGCCGCCGTCGCGGGATCACTCCCCTCGGCGATTCCTCTGCTCAGCGCCGGGCACGCACACCTGCACCATCCACTGGCTCGGTCCACGCGCGTACACGTGTTACGGAGCGTGCTCATTCTGCACACTCTTCTTCCCGTCCCCCGGACCTCAGGCTCCGCCCCCGCACACCACACGAGCATACTCAGGTTACCAACAAGACTCACCTGACCTGTTATGCCTGCACCAATCTGCAGTGTCTCCCTGTAGCTCTTCCTGTCCCGCCTCCATTCCTAATTGGACCTTCCTGCTTTATCTAGCTCCTCTCTGCTCTCAGTCTTTGCTCAACATAGTCTCTGTATGGAAGTACTTCTGGATTCTCTCAGTGTATTCACAGGTTCTGACGTGGCTTGTATGACTACCCCCTCTGGCTCTCGATCTCGGCACTCCTTGGACAACGCTCACTCTGGTATCCCCTTGAACACGGCTTGGACTACGACCTATCTCCGCTCTCCACTCCCTGACCTCAGCAAGGCATTCACACTCTATCTCTACAACCGGTACCGGCAAGTATTGTCTACCTTACTACACCTGGCCTGGCAACACTTTATACCACATTCCGGACACGCTCCCTTTGCTGCGGGTGCGTGTATTACCACTTCCCCCTTCAGCTCAGGGGACAGGTCTGGTCTGCGGGCAGCACCGGCGTAACAGCCCCAAATCATAACACTCCCACCACAATGCTTGACAGTTGGGATGAGTTTCTTCTGTTTGAACGCAGTATTCGGTTTTCGCCAAACATGTCGTTTCACATTGAGGTAAAAATTTTTACTTTTGATTCATGTGTCCAGAGAACATTGTTACAGAAGTCTTGTGGATCATCTTTGTGCTCTTTGGAAAAATGTAGATGGGCAGCAATATTCTTTTAGAGAGCAATGCTTTCCTCCTGGCCATCCTTCCATGAACACCATTCTTGTTCAGTCTCTTTCTGATAGTTTAGTCATTCTTCTTTGTGACATCCTGGATAATTTGCCTGTTTGTTCTTGGAGAGATTTTAGTAGAAGGGCCGCCCCTGGTTAAAGTGACTGTGGTCATGAACTTTCTCAATTTGTAGACTCTGACATTGTATTGGTTGAGCCCCAAATCCTTCGAAGAAATGGTTTTGTAACCCTTTCTAAACTGATGAGCATCAATAACTGCTCCTCAGAGATTTATTTTGATCATGGCATGTCGTGTTTCCACACACCTGAATGGCGAAGACCAAACTCACAAAGTTTCTGATCTTAATATAGGTTAATCTCCCACCTGAAGGTCTACCTGATTCCAATTTGAAAGCTCATACTTGAAAACGAGAGGTAACTCTCAATGTATTACTTCCGGGTGAAACATTTTATAAATAATTAAAATAAATAATCCCCTTTAATTTTGCTGATAAAACCAGAGTTTCACTTACTTTTGCACATACACTGACTCTTCATTACTCATTGTTTGTTTGTCTAATTCATACATAATTTTGTTTCAGAATAAATGGAATTGGTTAATATAGACCCTATTGGAAATTTAAGAAAAGACTGGTTTTGATTCAAAAAGGTTAACATGGAAAAACTACGGCATTTCCGTAACAACATTGGGGTTCACAAACTTTTTCTCGCCACTGTATACACATATATATATATATATATATATATATATATACATATGATTCACCATACACAGTATTCACTTAATCAAATTTAAGTTATAGTACGGTATACAGTACAGTCCATATTTGTGTAATTACACACTTCTTTAAAATCTATTAGATTTTTTATTCATTCTAAGCACTGCCACACATCATTGTATTCTATGCAGGCGCACATTTGTCTATTTTAAATTGGGGTTTATCCATTCTAAACACCAATTCATATCACTGTGCTTTTTGTGGGCGTTCATTTCTTTTCTAATTAGAATATTCAGCCTATGAACTCACACCATACTGTAGATCAAGGTATTTCACTCCTTATTTTCCATACAATCTCTCTCAGTAACATACTGTATATTTAATTTTTATATAAATAATCTTTCAGAATTTCCTTCTAATTTTAGGTGTATAATATGCTGAGTATTCTTCCCTTTGTTTCATTTTAAGTTTTATAGATTTTTTTTACTATAAAGTAGTTGATTGAATTTTTTACCTAATTACTATGATCATTTATTAGGGACATGTGTGCAAAGTGCATGTACATGGACTTTTGCCCCGCTACGACGTTAAACCCCTGAGGAAGTTGCTACCACTTTGACGAAACGCATAGGGTTTCTTCAATTGGACTTGCTCCTCTAGCCACGTCAGCACGACATGCTGTGGCTTGCCCCTCCCTCGTCACGCAGACTGAACACAGAGTTGAGGATTCCCTCCACGGCGTACACCAGTGTCCTGTGGTGAACACTAGTGTTCTCTCACTGATTCATCTATTTACCTTGGCTGAGGTCATTTGGACTCCAGACTCCGCTGGTGATCTACCATCCTGCTCTCCCACCTGCATCTTGGGATTCCGGTTCCAAACATGTCTACCTCCACTTTTGATTTTTGTCTTTTTAGAACATTCCAGGAACTTGTTAATTTCTCCAGAAGCAGCTCAGAGCTCAAGAATTTTCCTGCTCCATCTACTCCATATCCTTTTACCATTCCCTGGCATTGATTTCTCATGTTTTCTGCTGCTTTTTATTTAACATTTGTAATGTTCTAGATCTGATTTTATATATATATATGATTTTAACATATATATATTTTTTAAACCAGCGCACAATAGAATATACAATATATTAATGGGTGCACAATAACTAATGTTACATCTAGTGTAGATGGGGCTAAGGCAGGAGTGGGGAATAAATAAAATAAGGCAATAGGAAACGGCAGCTCATCAAGGACTAACCAATCCCCAAAACACATGAGAATAGCAACAAAAAGATGAGCGCACAATGCTATAAACCTTAAAAATGAATACAATTTAATAAATGAATATCAGACAGAGTGACCGTGAACATATATGGAAAACTCGATTGAAATATAATAAAAGGAAGTTGGTGAATGCTGTGTCCAATTGGAATAGAGGAATAACCATGAGGGTTAATAAGTCTGTATACTGTAGATAGCGTGTGTGTCCTGAAATGTCCTCCTAGGATACTGATGGTATACAGTAGGTGACCCGTAGGTGACCCGTAGGTGACTCCAACTTAATCCCACATTCAGAAATTACTCCAGAAGAAATGGAACACTGAACTCCTGACAGGACAAGCCTCACATGTACTGACTCTGGGAAAATGCCATGGATCTACCAGCTGTCACTGTCGGGTGACTGGGATTACATCCCCAGTTACCTCAGAACACAGCCGCTCGTCCATACGGGGCTACTGTGTTGCTGTTGTCTACATGCAACAGGTAATTGATACACTCTGCATACAGGATATCATCCTTCTCATATTATTGCCTTTCTGTATATGTATATACTATCTCTATATGCTATGTACTGTCTCTGCTACCCGCTCTCGTCAGCAGTGGATTAACACTTCCTGCTGATGGTGTACCGGAGGTGTGTTCGCAGAGTTATTATGCTCCTTGCCCTGTGGACACTATACACCCACTTATTGTGTATCTCCCTTCACCTTTAGGTATATCTGCATTTACCATTGGATTACAGCAGGTTAGCCTTGATCTGTAGTTGTTATCCAAGCCTTGGTTTTGTAGCTGATACACTAGCCACATCGATTACTATATCAACAATCATAGGCTGTATGAGACAGTATTAATACAGCGGTTTTACACTGGTCCCTTAACTATATTATAAGCTGTTCACTTACAGCACGGGATTCTGAATATTCGTCAAGAATCTCCCAGATGTTCTATCTGCATAGCTGTCACAGCTACGTTATCTAGATTACAGTCACGTGCTGTTTGATTTGTGTTTTGATTCTAAACCCCAATATTTTATTCATTGATGACAATAAAAGAATTTTAATATTATCATTATACATAATGTTGTGATTGAGTGCTTATACACTAGGTTTCCTTTTTCTCTTGTACACATAATCTTACCTACCTAGTTAGAACCTCACCCTGTTCACACCTCAGCTCTGCGGGAGCTCCCTTTTCTGTGTGTAGACATACCACTATCACCAACTAAAAAGTGTTTCACCGCAGACAGACCTATGTTATGATTAATACAGGTGTAGAGTGACTGGACGTCACAGGTGGCCCACAGATATGATGGTCGCCACTTGATCTTAGAGACGGACTCGATGACATGCAGACTGTCCCGAATATGTGATCGCAAAGATGTAACATGGGTCTAGATAAAAAATCTATATACTGGGACAAGTTCGATGTCACCGAGTCCGTCCCAGAAACAATAGGTCTGCCTGGGGGATTAATAAGGGATTTGTGCACCTTGGGTAAATGATAAAAAATAGGCACCCAGGGGTGTGCAATAAAAAGAAACTTATATTCTTTATCAGTGATTATGCATTTGGATTGGGCTTCTTTCAATACAGATTGCAGATCTGCCTGATATTGCTTGGTGGGATCAGATTTAATTCTAATATAAGACATTGCATCTGACAGGAGGCAGACTGCTTCACTAACAGTCCACTCTGTCTTGTAAAACAATCCCTCCTCCCTTGTCACCTTGTCTTATTACAATATCTTCTTTTTCATGCAATTCCCTCATTGCTAATTCTTTCCCACAAGAAATATTTCTCTTAAAGGGCTTACTAGACTGATCTTTACGTAATTGTTGAAAATCATGATTACCAAAGTGTAAAAGGTATCAATATGATTTCCCTTATGTTGATACAGGAAAAAGAGAGACTGAGATCTAAAGGGTGATTGGACAATGGGGCAATTTTCACCACTAGCCAATGTGACAGGAACTATGTCAGTACAAGAGTCCATCAGATGTTGAGTGGACAAATATTCATTTGATTCTGACTATAAAGCAGTAAAATCTTCAAAATGAGTATGTTCTTTAACATCAATTATAGGCTTACCTTTATTTTCGTCATTTTTCAAAAGAAAATACAGTACCTCTTTAATGGGAGTTTTCGAATAAAACGGTTTAAATCAACAAACAATTCAAATGAATCTGAATTCATATTGAGGCAAAAGGACAAATCACTATTTAACATATTAATTTGGTCAGGTGAGAATATATGAACGGAAAGATTGAAAATGTCAATAGGTTCAGGCACAATCAATCTCCTCGATCTTGCTGCTTTCTTTTTTTGCACTTCTCTCCCTGCCCTATTTCGTCTTTCACATTTTCTCCCCTTCTTTTTAAGTCGACGTGGGGGAGGGGAGCAGGACAAGCTTGATTCTGAATAATAAGCCTGGGGTTGTTCCTTCAGTGATTTGCCCTTCAGACCCTTCTCTAAAAAAGGATGATAATCACCATCCTTCTTATGTGAATCCATCTTACGAACTTGTTTGGGTTTTGTACCTAGTCGTTTAGGAGAACGGGAAACCTGTTATAACTGTTCGCAGTGAGAGGCACTCCAACAACTAGCACCTTCATCCTCCAGAACAGATAAACGATTCTCCAAAGTTATCCTGGATGTAGTATCATCTGGCCTAGATGGAACAGACCCAACACGCCCAGGTGGGTTCCCACCATATCCCCTTGTTTTATTATTTTTGGAACCAGATATACCCTTTGAATTATTGGGTCAAAATGGTCTCCAGGAGTCCACCCTATTGGTTGAATAATCCTCCTTATCTCTATTCGTCTTACCATCTTTTCTGCCTGCTAGTTCGATTTCAAATTCTACTACCCTGGCATTCGTAGTGTCATCAAATGAGGAGAAACCCTCTTCATCCTTAAAATCTTTTTAAAATGTCTGAATGGTTTCTATTTCAACCTCAATCTCTTCAGGACACACACGCTATATATACAGACTTATTAACCCTCAAGGTTATTCCTCTATTCCAATTGGACACAGCATTCACCAACTTCCTTTATTTATATTTCAATCGAGTTTTCCATATATGTTCATGGTCACTATGTCTGATATTCATTTATTAAATTGTAATCATTTTTAAGGTTTATAGGATTGTGCGCTCATCTTTTTGTTGATATATATATATATATATATATATATATATATATATATATATATATATATATATATATTATACATACATATACATATACACACACACACACAAATAACTATATAACAAAAGGAAAAAGCACACGCACATACCCTAGTGAGTTACCATACAAAATGAACAATTTATTATAAAAATGGGTAGACAAATGCCCAAGAAAGACAGAATGAGGCAGGGTGGAGAATGAAGGAGGCAGGGGGGGGGGGGAAGAATGAGGCAGAGGGAAAGAGAATGGGGGAGGGGGAGAGAATTAGGTAGGTAGAGAGTGAATAAGAGGGAGGAGGAAAGAATTAGAGAGGGAGACTGAGGTGGGAGAGAATTAGGGTAAGGGGAGAGAATGAGGGGAGGGAGAAAATGAGGGAATGGGGGGAGAAATGAGGCAGGGGGCGAGAGAGGGAGAGGGAATGAGTGAAGGGAGGAGAGAGAATAAGAGAGGGGGAGAGAGAATAAGAGAGGGAGAGAGAATGAGGAAGGGGGAGAGAAAATGAGGCATGGGGGCCTTTGGTCTTGCTGAGGTTCATATGGAGGGTCACTTTCTTATTTGCTTCGACAAGTTTTTGCATTTGATGCTGGAGGTCTTCTGGACTTGTGGAAAAAATCTCCACATCGTAGATGACAAGGATTCACCATTGATTTTGAATCTTTTTTTCCTCCCAATTCAATGTCTTGAACAATTCTTCAAGTGTTGCTATGAAAAGCTTTGGTGACATGGTGTATCCCCGTCAAACTCCCTTGGTGATACTTATCTTGCTTGTATCTTCATGTAATCTCATGGTTGATGTGGCATTCTCATAAATGTTCCTTATACAGTAATATCAATGTACGCGTCTTCAACACTCTCAGAATCAAATGCTTTTTCGTAATCTACGAATTCTAATATGAGTGGTAGATCATATTCATTACTTAAATCACATCACTTAATGTTCAACTTGGATGTTGGTCATTGTATTATATCCATAGCTAAATGCCACTTGTTCTCTAGGCTTGGAAAAGTCCATGGTCTGTTGCTGCTGAATAGGGCGTATCTTTGTTAAACTCTTCTAAGGCCTGGGACCCGCTGCGCCCGGCGGCGCGGGCGGCTGCACGGGTTTTCCCCACCAGCAGGGGAATCCTCCCGAGCCGGTCCCGGTCCCCCCTGGCTGCACTGCTCACTACACGCTGTGACGCGTCAGCCGCTATGGGATACAAGAGAATTGTGATCCCTAGCTTCGACGCGTCACGTGGTGTGGCTGTGAGCAAATAAGGAGGGGAGGCTTCGGGAGGAGGAGAGGCTTCGGGGAGCGGGGAGGAGTGTGGAGCGTCTGTTTCTGTGTGTGTGTGTGTGTGTATGCGTGTGTGTGTATGTATGCGTGTGTGTGTGTATGTATGCGTGTGTGTGTGTATGTATGTATGTGTATGAGTGCCTGCCTGCGTGTGTGTGTGAGAGAGAGTGCCTGCGTGTGAGAGAGTGCCTGCGTGTGTGTATGACAGCCTGAGCCGTGGAGGGGGATGGGGGGGAGAGTAGCAGGTCCCTCCGCTCAAGCCACGCCCCCCCTCCCGCTCAAGCCTCCCACTCCCGCCCACCTCCCGCTCCGGCTCCCGCTCCCTACAGACAGCATATCGCGGTCTGTGTATGTCAGCGCACCGCCTGTCTGCAGTGCGGGAGCGCTGACGGAGGGAGCAGGGCCTTAGTCTAAGTAGATTGACTATTCGGTAGTTGTTGGGGTCCTTTTTGTCTCTTGTCTTGTGGATGAGGATCACTGACATTTCTCCTTTGTACTCCATATTTGTCCAATAAATAAACTAAGGGTGTCAACACAACTGAAACCGATTGCCTACAAGAGACTAGAAACAGGTTAGATCAGGGGTGCGCAAACTTTTTGCCCTGTGCCCCCCTGCCTGCTCTCCCCCACTGCTCGCGCCCCGCCTACCTTGTCTCAAGCGTCAAATGACGCCGCGGGGTCACAGAAGCCGTCTTAGTCAAGGTAAGAAAACTTACAGAGGCCTTGCGCCGTCCCCCGGCATTTAATTTAAATGCTTTGGGGAAGAGCACGGGGCCTCTTTAAGTGCAACACACCCCCAAAAACCTCCCCTACATTTGCGGACCCCTGGGTTAGATGATAGTAGCTTTATGCCAACCTATATATAAGATCCCTGACAGATAACCTAAGGGTGTTAACCCAATTGGAACTGATTGACTGATATACTAGTAGAGAAATTAGGGACTGTTTCGATCATGGTCTCTTTATGCTAACTTATATAATATTCTTGTAACCCTCTGTGTGGTGTATGCTACACACACACACACACACACACACACTGCCCCCGGGGGGATTCCTCTCCGTGTGACATTAACACGTGATTCATGATAGACAGAGAAGCAGCCAATAGAAAAGCCTGTGGAAGAGGATGGGGCTAAGAGGGTAGGAATCTTTAGATGGGGCTGCAACAGCATGTAGAGTCAGTCCGAGGTGGTGCCCGAGTGTTCTCCGGACAGGCTTGGAGAGACTGGGAGTCAGCCCTATCTGAGAGGGTGAAACGCGTAGAGGGGGAGATCGTGGTGTAGCCCTATGTGTATTGTGCAATAAAGTTTATTGAAGATCATCAGGGAGTTTCTACATTCTGTCATGCGCAGTGGCGCCGGATTCCTGCCTTTCACTTCCTGCATGGATGCCCAGCGGTGCAGCAAGGAGCAAGAAAAGACACAAGGAATATTATTCCCACAGAGAGAAAGAACGGAGACTGTTTGTCAGAACTCAGGACGAGCCCTACCAATCAGTTAACAGGTGCAGTGAGTAAATAAAGCGGGGATCTCCAATAATAACCAAGGGTACCGAAGACTTTTTGAAGAACAGGCCTGACATGGATACACTCAGAGGTAAGAGCTCCTATATTATGCCGGCACCAACACACCATCCCCCTTCTGACACGTGGTCATGGTAAACATGGAGAGACATTGGTACATGACTGTGCAATGTTTAAATACACAGTCATTCTATGTACATGATCCTCCGAATGTGGATCATGCTTAATGTCTGTCTGTGATAATATGAAATGAATATAAAACACATTTGTCATGTTTAAAGAGCCGGTGTCATGTCCGATTATCTGACTTTTGGAACACATGTCCAGTACATGGGTTCACACTGTCTTAATGTAGAGAGTAAAACCTAGACTGCTTATATACACTAAGGTGGGGGCCTCAGGGAAAGTAAAGAGGGGTTACATACTCAACAGGTAGCCTACGGGCATTAACCCAACTGGAACTGATTGACTAGTATATTGGTAGAGAGTAGAGACATATCAGATGGTAGTATCTATATGTCAACCTATACACAACATGTAAACTAATGGTGTTAACTGAAACTCAGATGAATGGGATGCTCTTTGCATCTTAGTTAATATGATCCTTTGTGTGTTTTCAAGTTAATTGAGCAATAACAGGAGTCAGATCTATACAGACAGAGTAGCATAGAGTAATGTAATAAGAGTTAAAGTGATATTAGGGAAATCATGCATTTGTGCCACCTGCATTATACTGTACATATAAACAAATTAAGGCTTTGAAAGAAATGTGTGTATGTTTAGTGTATTTCCACTGTGTATGCTGTATCTTTATTATAAAGAAAGGGAGTTGGGTTTGGCAGTTAAGTGTGTTTGAGCTTGCAGTTTTCCTGCCCACGCTGTACCTGTACTGTGTATAAAAATAAGTCTTTACTTCCAATTGCTTCTCAATGTGTTTCACTCCCCAGAATTACATTACGGAAAAGAAATATAAAAATGCTTTTGGTTCCAATTACAGAGGGAGCCAGTGTGTACGAGAAGAGATTGTTGTTTCCATCAGAAACGGGGCTCCCGGGGGACAAGAGGCACACTCATGTCAGGTCTGTTTGCTGACAGGAGATCAGAGGCACTGGGGCAGATCTATATCTGCTTTTTATGGTTGCCTTGTGCTGCCCTCCCATGGGTACTTGTTTCTCATTACACCTCAATCAGCTCTACATGTCATGGATACTTGCTGCCTGCCCTCTTGGTTTTCTCATCGCTGTTAAGTGTCCCTATGTTTCCCCAGAGTCCCAGCTTTCTGTCTATTTACCTGTACCTCTTCCAGCACTCTTTGCTTTGATGGTTCATTCCTAATCCTTTCCCTGCACTCTTTACTCATTCTATATTTACCTGCTGTTCTCCTACTTCTATCCCAGAACTCCATGCTCTCTATATACTTGCATGCTCGCCCTCCTGTTCCCCTTACAGTACACCCTGCTGTCTTGTTACCTTTTTCCTGTTTACTTCCCATTCTCCTGCTCCTCTCCCAGCACTCCCTGCTATTTACCTGTTCTTCTTCCAACACTCCCTGCTTTCGATGTTTTCAGAACTGACAACGGAGAGCTGGAAACACCCCTAGTGGTTCAGCCAATGAGGGCGAACCGGCCGGGTGATGTCATGGCCACCCAGGGATCACAGCTGCACGCACCGTCAGCCTGGCAGGCACGCATGCAGCGCCGACACCGGGGCCGTAGCCTAAAGGTGGCGTTGCAGAGACAGAGAAAGAAAGATAGAGAGCGAGGTACAGTATTGTATAATGGATTTTCTCCCCTTCACCTCCCTATGCAGCAAAAACATATATTTCAGGGTCTGGATGGGAGTAACTTTAGGTAAGACATGTGTAACCCTTATTCCCCCCCTCCCTCCCCAATCTCACATAGGTTCTCCTAGAGAATATACTGCTCTGGCTACATGTCTTAGGGTGGTGCATACCTGCTGGCAACAGGGGGCCCTGAGTCTTCTGCATGATGGTATAGGGGATGAACAGGACAGGCTTCTGGGGTTGTGCCTCCATCTCACTTACTGGTGCAGCGCCTCCATCTCGTGCAGCCCCCAGCTGTATGGGGTGAAGTACCTACAAAAGAATGATGCTCCCCTCCTCCCAATATACTTCAATCTCAAGAAGGAGGTATAGGTAAAAATGCAGTGTCTCTTTATTTGGTCTCTTCTATTCTGTAAATATGTTTAAGTGTATAGATATGTATTTTAAGAGTGTCCTTTCTCTGTTTATGATTTTCAGTTAAGAAACATGCCCTATTTAGTTAGCACCTATAGTAATGACCCAATAATGTTCTCATTTGGGAAGATGGATGAGCAAGTGCTTAGCAGGAGTTCACAGAGTAGTAGCTCCGGAGCATAATCAAATCAGCCCCACCGGAAGGTCCTTAGTAAACACCTGATCCAATATTTATGGACAAAGTATGCAGTACACAACAAAGGAATACTGATCCCAGAAAGCAGAGTGTATTCCCAACTGAGGTCCACTTGAGATGGGGCATTATTGACGCCATGCAGGAGATTGCCAATCTAACCAATACTAAAGGAAACAAGCATATGTACCTCCTGAGCATAGGAACGACAGCTACCAGGGGAAGAAGCACAGAGTAACTTTGACTTGTCACCAGTAAATATGTTTAACGTGAAGTATGTCCTTGTATGATGAGCCTTATCAACGGCTGTGAATAAAGCTCTTTATTGTACTATAAAAGGTCTTGGCACCCTTCCTTATTCTATCTACATACCCACGCCCTGCCTGCACCAACCCAGCACCCTGAATTGGTATGAGAGTCTGAGCACTGCCGTGTATATCATTCCACACGATATACACACCTGTAGAGTCTGGCAAGGATGGTTACACATACTGTACATGTCAACTTTCACTGATTTTATGTAGGTCTCTCTGATTTTTAATCAGTCTTACTACTTTATAACATTAACATGTTTAAGACTCCAGTAAAGTTTTACTGATAATAAATCAGCACTTTTCTATTAAAATGTCCTTTCTTGGTCCAGCATCCCAAAATATATCTGGTGAAGACTTGAACGTTGTTTCTAATTTATTCTGTCCATACCCAGAACCCTCTGTTAATTTTACAACTTTATCCCTCCTACTTTACCTAGTAAACCCCGAGGTGTGATAGTACAGTACCACTGTACCGCCTAACAGTATCTGCTCTCCCCTCCCCCTCTACTTTTCCCAGTAATCCTTACTCTCTATTAACATGCACTTCTCCCAGTGCTCCTTGCTGTCAATTTACCTACATTTTTCACAGTTCCCCTGCTCTTTGTTTACCTGCCCTTTTCAGTGCTCTATGCTCACTATTTACAGTACCTGCCCTTTTCACAGTGCTCTGTGCTTACTATTTACTGTACCTGCCCTTTTCACAGTGCTCTGTGCTCACTATTTACCTGCCCTTTTCACAGTGCTCTGTGCTCACTATTTACCTGCCCTTTTCACAGTGCTCTGTGCACACTATTTACCTGCCCTTTTCACAGTGCTCTGTGTTCACTATTTACCTGCCCTTTTCAAAGTGCTCTGAGCTCACTATTTACCTGCCCTTTTCAAAGTGCTCTGTGCTCATGTAAGGAATCGGGGAACACGTCCCTTGCAACGTGTTCCCTCCTTACCTGTCTTATCTCAGACCTCCACTCTGGCACCAGCGCGTGCGCGCACCCCCGCTCTGCTTAGAGTGCGCGCACACGCGCAGCTCTTCTAGTGTGCCACGGAGCTTAGCTCCGCCCCCTCGGACGCGCCGCAATTTTCTCGCGCGCGGCGCACACACGTGACGACGTGCACCGCTGCCCAGCTGCGTGGCAAGTATTCAATTAGCCCACTTGTCTCCTGCAGCCAATCCTTGCCTCCGCAGAGGCCGCGCCTCCGCTCCGTCTCCCTTGCTACTGGTTCCTGTTTCCCATAAGTACGCTGCTCTCACCCCCAATCATTGCTGAGCATAACCTCTTGTAGCATTGAGTTCTTAAGTTCGTTGTGCCCTGCTCCTTGTCTTGTGTTTACCTTGCAGTTTAACCCTTCGTGTACCGACCTGGCTTAACCTTGGAATCTCTCTGTATATTAACCCTTGGCTTACCCTCGACCATGCGGATATCTTCAACCCAGACCATGGCTACATGGACCTCACGATTCTAACCTCGCCAACCCCAGACCACGGGTATATGGACTTCCACAATTCTGACCTCTCCAACCCCAGACCACGGCTAACGGACTTGACTATTCTGATCTCTCTATTCCAAGACCTTGGCAAGTATCCACTAACCCACTCTCTCCAACCCAGACCCGGATACGTTTAACAATCCGCCTGCCAGGCACGCTTCCGCTGCTGTGGGTGCGTGGTTTACTACTTCCCCACCTCAGTACCGGGGGCCTGTCTTGCTCATGGGCAACGCAAGCGTTACAGCTCACTATTTACCTGCCCTTTTCACAGTGCTCCCTGCTCACTATTTACCTGCCCTTTTCACAGTGCTCCCTGCTCACTATTTACCTGCCCTTTTCACAGTACTCCCTGCTCAATATTTACCTGCCCTTTTCAAAGTGGTCCGTGCTCACTATTTACCTACCCTTTTCACAGTGCTCCCTGCTCACTATTTACCTGCCCTTTTCACAGTGCTCCCTGCTCATTATTTACCTGCCCTTTTCACAGTGCTCTCTGCTCACTATTTACCTACCCTTTTCAGTGTTCCCTGTTCACTATTTACCTGCCCTTTTCACAGTGCTCCCTGCTCACTATTCACCTGCCCTTTTCACCGTGCTCCATGCTCACTATTTACCTGCCCTTTTCACAGTGCTCCATCCACTCTGTACAATTACCCGTCTCTCTTGCAGCACTCCCTGCTCTGTATGGAGGTCATTCAAAAGAAGGCCGCAATACAATGGGAACCGGGGATATGGTGGAGAGTTGAGGATGCATAGGGATTGGAGAGGTACTGTAGTTAATGCACATAGACATTAATGGTATGGGATAGGTAGATATAATGAGGATACGTGGAAAAGTCTGGAAGAGAATGGATTAACAAAAGATTGTATTTTAAATCAAATGGTCTGCATTACTATGATTCATTTCTTTGTTTAGATGACGTGTGCAGAAAAATCCCATTACATTGTTACATAATGTGCTAATTTATCTAACGTTATTGAACTCTATATTTCACTTTAAAACATACTGTACGCCTGCGACTTCGTTTCAAGAAATGTTTATCCTTTCTGGAATAACCCGACCTAGAGGGGACAGGCAGTGACTGAATTGCCCGCCCTAAAAAGAGTGGGGTTGTAGACACAAAGTGTGGGTATCTGATGATCACCCAACCCTCAAAATGTCCTATTTGCCACACAAAAAAACAGCAACATTTTAAAAGCACAGAATTGCCAGCAGACATCCCTAGCATTCCCTATATGAGGGAAGGGTTAACCATACAGTAAAACAGCAGCTAATGTAACTTATAAAAGGATGTGCTGCTTAGTGCTTGGTGATTGGCTTGTGCTGTACTCATTTTTCTGATTCCCTGACCTCTCTAACACCCTGTGATTTCTGCAATGAAGTGCCTGCTTATGGCTCCACATATCACTGCAGTGAGCGCTAGAACAATCAGTGTGGCTAAGTGAGGGTCATCTCTCTAATGATAAATAAGAAAGCTGCAGGAGCTCTAGCTGTTTCTCAAAGTACTGTTTGCCTTTCCCCATTGCTTCTCTCCATTTTCCTCCTACCCATGCTTGTTTTGTGTCTCGTCTCCTTAACCCAGGGGTGCTCAACTCAAGTACTCAAGACCCTCAACAGGTCAGGTTTTCAGGATATCCCTGCTTCAACACAGCTAGTTCAATCAGAGACTCAGGCAAAGCTGGAATATCCTTAAAACCTGAGCAGTTGGGGGATTTTGAGGACAGGAGTTGAGAACCTCTGCTTTAACCCGTTTGCACCAAGAGTAGTCTGTAACCTACTGCAGCTATGGGATTATCCTAATTCTTCTTTTAAAAAAAACTCCCCCCCCCCTTTCTTGGAGAGGGGGGGAGGGAATCACTGACCTGCACGGAAGGTGCCGTAACT
Organism: Ascaphus truei; assembly: GCF_040206685.1. Lineage (NCBI taxonomy): Eukaryota > Metazoa > Chordata > Amphibia > Anura > Ascaphidae > Ascaphus > Ascaphus truei. Next base: position 331,991,132 of record NC_134485.1, on the reverse strand, counting down.
CAACACAATGGTGCTGGAACTCACTTCCTTTTGAGTTCCCACTGAAAAATAGCCATATATTTCTAAGGTGAAATGCCTGTGATTGTGGGGTGGCCATAAGACCCTCCCCAATCACCTTAAATACCAACATGCTCCTCCTCTCTCTGTTTGCAGTTTAAGTTTTCCTCCCCACCTCCATATTCTACCATCTTTATCCTAGGGTGGTCTCTTTATGAGGCCTAACCCATACGTACTGTACACCCAAGCCAAAGTCTATTCCCATTATCTCATTCCTCCTCAGTCTGCTATAGGAGACACACACACACACACAAACAATATCCTGTTATAATGCAGAACATCTCAGATTTTCCATAGGATTTAATGGCAGTGATAGCACAGAATATCCCATCATAACCAGTCAGTGAGTGCAATAACACCTTGTTTCATCTGTATGTAGCCCCCTTTAGGGATTACTGTTTTCTGACTTCATTCGAAAGGCTGTGTATTGTTAAATCTGATACGAAGGGACTCATATCGCAGGTGTAGGGAGAGGTGGTCAGTTCTGCCTAGGGGAATAGTCCCAAACTAAAATATTTGAGAAAATGGGAGACGGACCCAGGAGAGGAAATAGATGAGGAAAGCTGGACAAAAATAGTCACGGCCGCCGCCAAGTCCTCGTTATGCACAACGTTAAGGGAGAACGCATATAAAGTCCTGATGAGGTGGTATCTGACCCCACTCAAATTATCGAGATTTGTACCAGGTTACTCCCCATTGTGCCCGCGACAATGTGGAGAAACAGCAAATCTCTTACACATGCTGTGGTCTTGCCCTCGCATCACCCCACTCTGGGAGCAAATCAGAAATTGGGTACAGAGAATATTTGATCTCGAAATTCCCTCGGATCCATGGTTGTTCCTATTGAATAGGCCATTGCCGGGAATTTCTAAAGCAGCTAACAAGCTGATTGCATATTTTGCAACTGCTACGAGATGCGAGATTGCAGCATTGTGGAAACAATCTGAAATTCCAAGTATCCCAAAAATTCGGAACAGAATTTGGTTTGTGTGTCAAATGGAAAAATTAACAAGCTTCGTTAATGACACAGGAGAAAATTAACTAAAAGTCTGGACACCTTGGTTGGCCCAGACAGACATCCGCGGGGTCGAGGTATCCACAATTTGGCATTGATTGAGGCAGATGCATTCTCCTTTAACCTTGATCAGTTAGAACGCGAGGAAACCTACAGTTAAATACGGGACATCCAGAGTCCAGTTTAGGCCACGGAGTGGAAGAGACTGCTGTGACAGTCATCCACCCCCCTCCCCCCACCCCTCCCCGTTTCTCTTTTTTTGTTTTGTTATGTTTTGTTAGTCTGTACATTTGCAGTTTGATTTCATATACATAAGGTTATTATATAGAAAAGAAAGAATTGCCGGCGCCAAATCAGTCCTTTAAATAATAATAACCAAACCGGCTCTTGAAAAGTCCCAAAAGTGTCCTTGAACAAACAGGCAGTGAAGGGGTCAACGAACGGCTCACACCAAATAATAGTGCAATATGTAAAAAAGAGAAGAAAACAAACAGATAATAGTGCAGTACGCCAAAAAAGTTGACATTAAAACATTAAAACTCACACATGACAAACATAACGCACAATGACAGACAGACACTAGCAAGACTATAATCCTAACAAAAAGCTATTTATTAACATTGAAATACTGGGTTCAGGAGGATACAGCACTTATGTCCAGAGGGGTAAAATTGAAACCCTACTTACAGGACAGTAGATGGTAAAAGCAGTGAAGCTGAAGATCGCTCAGGTGCTCCTCTCTGATGATAACTGGAGCTCATTTAGGGATTGCCTCGTGTGGGGATGGATGTTGGGTCGCACGAAAACCGGAACTTCCAGGTGGATGTGACGTCACATGCCGCAGTGTTACCGAAATCGCTGCTCATCTTCCTCTCCTTTCCCCCCACAGCCTACACAACTGCTGCCAATATCCTTCACAACCAAACAGACAGCTCTAAAAACAGAATAATCTCCCAACTACGTTTCATGCACATGCGTGCACTTCCTCAGGGGGTGTGACTTGCCCTGACAACCAGCAGTTTATATACAATGCATGGGTGGTTCTAATTGGCTAATTAGATGACACAGTGTTAGTTTAACCCATCAATTGCCATGGTCAGAGCTAGACAACATCAAAGCTTGCTAAACATACATTACACAACATTAAACAGCACATAAAAACATTAAAACATTTAAAATTGAATCTTAAAATAATAAATAGTGGGGCTGACAGAAAATGAACATAATATATCATATTATAAAAAAGCTTTTAATTCAAAGTCTATGTTCAGCCCTCTAGGGGATAGTGTTTTTAGTTCGTAAATCCAGTATGCTTCACGCATACTTGCCTGTCTTAATCTACTCCCACCTCTTAGACTGGGCTGAACCACTTCAATGGCCTGGCAGCGCAAACCTTTAGGATTTTTATTATGGCACAAAAGAAAATGATGGGAGACACAATGTGTGACCAATCCTTTCTTGATGTTATAAACATGCTCATAGATGTGTCTCTGGAAGGTTCTCCCAGTTCTGCCAATATACTGCAAGCCACAAGGGCATTGAAGCAAGTATATTACAAAGGTGGAATGGCAATTAATAAATGTCTTAATGGGATAGCTTCCAGAAGTTACATTGGATGTAAAATGTTTGGCATTCATACTATAGGAGCAAGCCACACATTTCGCACAAGTGAAAAATCCTTTTGGACCCCCTATCTGTTTCTGTTTCTGTTGCTTAACTGGAACACTCTGGGCTAAATTAGATTTTAAATTATTAGCCTTAGAGAATATAATTTGTTTTTTTTCTGGGAGAATGTCCACCAATATATCATCTTTTAACAAGATGGGCCAATATTTGTTTATAATCTGTTTTATTTTAGGGGCCATCTCGTTATACTGGGTAATAAAAGTTGCTTTTATTTTTACATATTTCATTTGGTGTGTTATGTTTGTCATGTGTGAGTTTTTAATGTTTTAATGTCAACTTTTTTGGCGTACTGCACTATTATCTGTTTGTTTTCTTCTCTTTTTTACATATTGCACTAATATTTGGTGTGAGCCGTTCATTGACCCCTTCACTGCCTGTTTGTTCAAGGACACTTTTGGGACTTTTCAAGAGCCGGTTTGGTTATTATTATTTAAAGGACTGATTTGGCGCCGGCAATTCTTTCTTTTCTCTGTGGTTCATTTTCTGACTGTACAGTCAGT